>NC_043750.1:40113199-40283199 GCF_902148845.1 Salarias fasciatus | reverse complement strand
GGATGCTCCCGGCTGGACCACATAATTATTTAGAGAGCGTATGTAAATACCTGTTACGATTATGGAGGAATGCTGCGCAATTTCCCTTTCAATGCCCTAACCGGTCATTTGGCGTAGAGATAGGAGGTCCCAGAGTTGGAAACTATAGAAACCGTGTGGAGCATTTCAATGAACCGTCCTGATCTGTCCACGATGTCCAACTGCTCTGTAAACCCAGAACTGGAGCCTGAGCGTTTTATCACAGGATCCGAACAAGCAACTGCAGACGAGTAACGATCCGTCCATCACTATTCATACATCTGAAACCCTGTTTACTCAACCTTTTCAAGTGAAAACACAAATCTTCACATGACAATGGGGCTCAGACTCACTGAAAAGGAAACTTTTTCTGGCAACTGCTACCAAGGTAAAATGTTTTTTAAAATGTTTGTTGAAATGTTGAAAATATCTCCACGCAAACGGGTGAAACAGATACTTTTTGAAAACATTCAAGGTATATCTGATTGCAGACGGTAAAAACTCATGTTCGTAGTATGGCAGTAAACAGTTGTTGTGCTGAATGGATGAACAATAAGAACAATGATTTCCTCCAGTGTCATGAATCCCAGTCCAGATTCTCCTGGTCCTGGTCCTGGTTCCAGTCCAGATCCTCCTGAACTTGGTAGTTTTAGAGTTGACAGTCACCGTCACAACAATCCAGCGTGGTGTTCTCTCCATATACATGTCTGTGTTCTCCATTGTTAATGTTTAGAATGTGTTGTTCTCTGCAGCATTGTGTGTGTGGTTTCATTACAAAAACAACCAACTAGCGGACCAACATGGAAACTACTTGATATTCAGTATTTCTACTGTCTATGGAAACAGCCATTGTTTTCATAATGTTGCCATGTAAACGTGAAACTTCTTTGAAATGAAGAGGCAAAAACGGTGTGTTTTTACTTGAAATGTTGCAGAATTGGGGTGTGAAGGTGGCAGAAGGCGAGGAAGACACTGGACCGGTAACTACTCCATCACAGGCGGAAAAAATAAACCAAAGCACACATTCATTCTCAAGTTAATCACCAACTAATCTCACAGGCATGTCCCTAAACCTTCAGAAAATCCAAGGATGCACATGAACAACATACAATCCCGAAAAGGATCATTTTTAATTTTTACTGCGAGGCAGCAGTGCTAACCACTGTTCCGTCCTTCGTCTGCTTCAGTCTGAGCCCTGCATTAGCTATCGTAAAGTTAGCTTTGCCATAAAGTACTTGCTAATGTTTCATATAATAACATTAGTTATGTATTCACAATGAAGCTATGAACACATGAACAACACTGCAGAGCTGCTGTCTCTCACCGAGTCAACCATTTCGGTAGACTCTTGTTTAATGTGTTAGTTCCTCGTCACTCCTGAACTCAGTCTTCCTGAAAACAATATTGAAGGTGTCCTAAAACAAGTAATACTGACGTCATTGTGCACCTTTCATCGCATCGGAAGCAGTTTGTCATCAGAAACTCAGACTGGCTCCACGAAAGTTTCTTTCACTGGAGTTTTTCCTCTTTACTGCCCCCTATGTTCTCCTATGTGGAATTGTTTGGGTTTGTCTGCTCTTTGCTGCACCTTCTTAAAATAAATCAATTCATGAATTATTGAGTACAACAGACAACATTCAGATTCTCGAGCATCTTCCTCCGCTAACATCCAGATTATGGAGCGGGCTCACACACACACCAGCAATGCTACATGCTAATCATGGTTAAAGTTGGACTGATACGCTCATCAACAGGGAGATAAGTCCAGATGGTTCGTGGCAGTTCATAGCTTTCAGGTATCATCTGCATAAGGAGTATAAATTAGGATTCACTGCGCCTCATAAACACTCACATTGGTACTTGGTATCAGCAATTAGCTAAAGGTTAGCGCTCATACTCATCATTTTAAAGCAGTGGGATCTGTGCTTCTCTATTTCTGTCTGTGCGTTTCATGCAGATAGCGCTGATAGCATTGTAGCTGAAGGCAGTGGTGATGTTTTTCTGAAATCATTTGTCGGGACTGTCAGCAGAATGAACCGTCATCACTCTCACACGTTAAGCTGGAAATCATACATGCGTTTGTGAATGTCAGATGTGATTCCCGACAAGATGACACTGATGCAGCCCTGGTATGCTGAGAAGTGTTTATTTTCTGCAAAGATCCGTATCCTGTTACACAGCATGATACATCTGCCATGGCTGAGCTCAGGTCGACTTCCTCCTCTCTGAGAGGTTCACACAAACAGCACTGACTTCCTCCTCTCTCTCTCTCTCTCTCTCTCTCTCTCTCTCTCTCTCTCTCTCTCTGTCTCTCTCTGTCTCTCTCAGGGGAAGAGGGACACGTTTCCAGATTGACAGGCTGTTTCTTTATATGCTCAGGAATGTGTGTATTCTTCCTTCTCCAGTAAAACATACACTCACTCTGATTTGCCAAATTCAATCGGTTTCACACATCTCTCTTCAGTTTGTTTCTTTTTCTCATGTCCTTCTCATGTCCTTTACCTTGGATTGTGTTGTTGTGCAGACAATAGCAGCTCCGAATCCCCCCTCCCATGATCAAATGCAACAACACTGACAACCAAACACCTCCTCAGCAAACACACAACTTCCCCAAAGGTGGAACGATGCGATGTGAGTGAGTGTGTGGATGGCTGTGATCTCTTCCTCTGTCAAACATCAGTGTCTTCTCCCAAGACAAGAAACTGCCGACGAGACACAACAACACACCGAAACCATAAACTGTGTTACTCGGGAGGTGATTGAGGGATAATAATTAATGACGACCACGCAGCAGGACAAAGATGCTCTCTAAAGACCAGCCTCCCGTCCCCCGAGGGACCGAGCGGGGCTTCAATTAACTGACAGGCGGACGTATTAGAATTTCTATCGCGGGCCTTGGTGGGCTAGTGAGAAGCAGGACTACAATGCTTTGAAAAGCAGTGTGGTTTCCCCATCAAACGCGTCCTCTAGGTCCTTTGATCTGCTGGGTGGTATGTGTCCTTGGAGATATGTGTCTACTTCCTCAAAGCTCTTTGTTGCCGGCACCTCATTTTCCTGTGCTGAGGTTTAGTGCTGCAGCAACAGCCGGCTCGGCTGCACTCACTCTCAGACAACACAGGCAGCACATCCCCATCATGTGACACCAGGTGATTTTTAAGCATGCACATTGTTGAACAGGCCGGCGATGTGTGTGTGCACACCCTGAATCCAAGCAGGCGGCGAGCAGCACTGGACTGAGCCGGCAGCAGCTTCAATTATATTTCTGAATGTACACACTGAAACATGGACCACCTCCAATGAGCTGATTTCAGGTGCTTTGAAATAGATCTATGCATGCCAATTTTTTGGGTTACTTTAAATGAATCCACCAAATTAAACAATTGAATGACTTTATTTTATCTGTTTCTTTTTTTGCCACTCATTTCTTTTGTTCTACTTTTCTGTAGAAAACCTGAACAGTGCAGAGATTAAAACTGATGGCTGCAAAGATAAAAATAAAATAACAATAACATCACTTTAGCATGCCTGTACAAGTATTTCTCCATTCATGTGGCCAAGCCAACAGTCACATATGTATTTCTCTCTCTCTCAGAACCAAAATAAAACCTTTAACAGTTCAGCCCTCCAACTCGTTATGTGGTTAGGGCTTCACCAAAATCCACCGTCACCAGTGGTCGAGAAACTGTTTATTCATGAACAAAAAAAAAAACCCAAAACATTCCATCTTCTCCCACTAGGAGTGCACATTATTACAAATTAACTCTTTTGTGGAGACAAAATCAAAGATCAAAGTTGCCCGTCTCTGCATTAGATGCCTTGCTAGCACCCACCCCCATCTAAAAGTGGGCCATGGACGCGATAGTTCAATACCCAGTCCACCGCACGTTCAGACCAACCCCACCCACTGAGGAACATACTGAAGAAAGGTTCTTTTGTAGCTTAAATGTACTGTAGTGATTCATACATTTACATGCTGTAATCTACTCAATACTTGGCTTCCTGTTCTGTTCATCATTGGTTCTGGTTTTTAGCTTTTGACCCACCAACGTCCACCACTAACAGCTTCTATGGTCAAAACTGAAGGGCGGCCTCCTCCACAGCGCCTCCTAAAGGTACGGGGTCAGGACTTATGGAGCCAGTGGAGCTCTGAGAATCTGTCAGAAACCCCCGACATGACCACTGACGTCAGCAGCCGTTCTCAGCGGCCGACTCTCCCTTGAACCGCCGGCTCAGTTTCCTCTCCGGTCCGACACAAAACACATGAACGCCGCGTCTCGCAGCGCCGCTTCCCTGTGAAGCCGCGTTCAGGTTACATCCCTCCCAGCCAACGCTCCGGGCCCTCCCCAGCCACAGCAGATCTGTAAACTGTTTACACTTCACTTCCCACACCTGGAACGGGGCCAAGGCAAACCTGGAACCAGGCCCACGAGCAGGAACCGGCGGATCGGCCCTCGCTCTGCAGCGGGAGAGCAGCCATTGTGTCTCAGGCTGTACTGACTCACTCGTACTGACTCGCTTTTTCCTCTCAAAACAGGGAGAACACCAGAGGAAGTTCATCTGGAAGAATATGTGAATGTTTGGCAGAAAGCTGGAGCACCAAACTCAAGGTGACTGTTCAGCGCTCAGATTCACACCGGCCGCTCGTCTGAACAGGGAACATGAGCTAAAGGCTGCCGTCACTCACACAAAACAATATTATTGGACGAGTAGAGGCTAAATCTCAGTGAAAAGCTAAAACAACTGAGGTGGACTCTGACTGTTCCGAGATTCATGGGGGCAGCCATTTTGAATGACATCATGAATCTCCCATGATTCTCAGTCCATCTCAGTTATTTCCGCTTACCGCTATCATGAGAAAAATGTACGTTTTTCTATTTCTGAACTCCAGAAAAATGATTTTTCGATACAACTTGTCTGGTTTTTTAATTGCAAGCATTAGAACCTAAAATCCATGCCTGGTGAACAGGAAAAGCTTCGAAATATAACTTAAGCCTCAATAACTGTTTTATTAAGCAGGAAAGCAACTACAAACAACCAGATTTCAGCAAGCAGGAATCACATGCAGCGCTTTAAGATTTTGACAACAGTCACCCTGCAGCCCAGAGTGATCACACATTCATAATAACCAGAACAGAGTGAAGTGTTTCAATTCAATTCAGCTTTATTTATACAGCGCCAAATACAACACAGTCATTTCCAGGCACTTTTACAGAGAAAACCCCACAATTCCACACGAGCAACCAAAACGACTGTGGAATGAAAAACACTCCCCTTTGAAATGGAAGAAATCCGCAGAACCAGGCCCAGAGGTGGCGGCTTTCTGCTAAATCTGATCAGATCGTCTGCAGTTTTACTGGAGGGACACTGGAGCAGTTCTCATTCATTCATTCATTCATTCATTTGCTCATCAACTTCCATACGTGCGTTATAAAGGTTTTTGACGTAACAGTCTGACGACCACGAAGAGCAAATCATCCTGCCGAAGTACACTGCAACTGACGATGAACATGATGAGAAACAGTGAAAACTGACCTGAAATCAGCACTGCACAAAAACAGAAGCTAGTAGATTCTTGAAGAAGAAGCTAACACCTATTATTTTATATTGTCCTCAACTCTCATATCCAGTTTGTTTCCAGCACATAACTCCAGCTGGAATAATTGTTCCTAATAGCAGGAATCGTTGTTCCATGTCGATGATCATTTGACAGTGTGTTAAAACGTCAGCATGTCTTAAAACGATACTTCAGCATTTTGGCAAATTGGCCCATTTAGCGCAATTCCTTAGTCATTTTGAACAGCATACTTACTTTTTTTGTGAGGGCGACCTGTTGTTTATTCAGAGGCGAGTCGGGGAAGGTTTTCGGGACGGACACAATGGAAGTGGATGGTATTTTTGGTTCCCCTCGTCAAACTCATCCAATACAAAATCCAACAACCCCAAAACACTTTGATGGACACGTTATAATCCGCACATTCACTACGCTGTGGAACACCAACAAATAATATTGTAGCGTTACGACACTGAAGCAAATACTGGGAACTACTTTTTCTTTTGAAATCACTACGCCCAGACGCCATGTTTAGTAAGTAGTTCCATCTTGGCAATCTTCGCATAAACAACTCATAATTGTTTGTAAACAATCTCATAATTTTGCGTTAATATTTCACAGCGTAGTGAATGTGCGGATTATAACGTGTCCACCAAAGTGTTTTGGGGTTGTTGGATTGTGTATTTGATGAGTCTGATGAGAGGGAACCAAAAATACCATCCACTTCCATTGTGTCCGTCCCGAAAACCTTCCCCGACTCACCTCTCAATAAACAACAGGTCGCCCTCACAAAAAAGTAAGTATGCTGTTCGAAATGACTAAGGAGTTGCGCTAAATGGGCCAATTTGACAAAATGTTGAAGTATCCCTTTAAGATGCAGCATCATTCTTGTCCTTTACGGGAAGCGTTCAGAGGACACTCTGCTGCCTCTATTCAAGCTGCCTCTAAGCAGCATGTGTACACATGCAGTTCATGGATGAAGCCAGTTTCCTCCCTTTCTGAATGGGATTAACGGTTCATAGAAAATACAGTAGCAAATCCTGAGCTGACGTGCAGGTGCTGCTGTGCACGTCACGGTCGGAGTCCCAGAGAGGCTATCAGGGCCGGCGTGTCCTGAAGCCGCGCCGCTTCTGCCGTGTCAGTGTTCACGCTCACTGCGAGTCATGGAAATCAAGCGGGTCCAATCCCCGACATATTCTGCAAGCGTGATGTAAGTGTAAGACAGAAAGAAATCCTCAGTTCCCCCCGCCGCTCGCAGAGAGAGCCTTTAGAGCCGGGAAAGAGCGAGGGAGAGGGTCTGTTTCATGAAGAGACAATCAGGAAAAGTATGCCATGTGAATAACAATTATTGTGTTTGATGATTATATTTACTACTGCTATAATGAGGAGGGTATATGCGTTCGTACACAGGGGGAAAGAGGCCTACATTCCCGTTACGCCGTACAGTAAAGCTTACAGTACAGAGACGGGAGGAAGCTGGAGCCTTTGAAAGGCAGAAGGAGGAAGGCGATGCATCTGAATTCAGTGGGCTATCTGAACGTCAGGCCACTTAACCCAACAGAAATAGAAAAGTATGCCAAGCACATTTACAGTGCTGGCCTGGATCAGCCTGGTAATCACCCTAGTGTCCAATTTGCTGTATTTTTTTTTTTTGTAAGTGACAGTGGCAAACAGAGGCATTTTCAATAGCTGGAATTAGGAAAGGATAAGGGAGGGTAACACGGGGTGAGGGAGAGAGAGAGAGAGAGAGAAAGAGAGAGAGAGCGAGAGCGAGAGCCCATAGCCCCAAACTAGCATGTCCTGCAGTGACATGTATATTGAATACCAATCAGAGGCATGGCGCTCGCCAGCCTCGGCGCAGCCCTCATTTCCAATGCACACACTGTAGCTCAATCAGCAGGACCCTGGCGGATAAAAAGGGATCGCTTGCCTGGCTCTCTGAATATTAGCTAATGCCACATTTGCAAGTCTTCAAGAGCAAAGGGAGCGTGGGTGGGGGTGGGAAGGGCAACAAGAGGGAGATGAGGGAGATATGAGGAGATAGAGAAACAGAGTGTTCTGAGAAGATGAAGATAGAAAAGAGTTTAAAAGCCAGAGAGGGAGGAGAGAAACTGCTCTGTTTGGAACTGTTGAGGAAAAAAAAAAAGAGATTATTTCTTGCAATAAAATGCTGCGAATGGCTTTGTAGTGCTGAAGTGATGGAAGTGATGCCTGGACGGGGATTACGCTCTTTTCATCATAAAGCCCCATCTGGTCTACTAGCAGGACCACGTCTGTCCCGGCCCCTCGCCCTTTAAAGTGCCGGCTTGGGTTACACATCAATCCGGTCCCGTTGCAGCTGTGCCGGGAAAATAAGGCAGAGCGACTCCGCACATACATGGCAGAGCACACACGGACATGCACACACACAAAGAAATGCTCATCAATTACCAGCGTGTGTGTGCGCGTGTGTGTGTGTGTGTGTACACATGCAAACAGACAGATGGGTGAACGGCGTGGCAGACAGAGACACAGACAGACACACACTGCACACATGCATCCCGCCCCGCACAAACAATGAGAAAACACAAAAAAGGACATCTCGCTTTTTGAAGCATGCCTATTTCCAACTTGAAAGAGCCAGCCATAATTAAAACCAATGGGCAGCAATGCCAGATAAATGAATCGCAGAGCGTTCAGCAGACCCCTCCTCATCTTTCAACTCAACCACTGGTCCGGTGTCTGACAGATGTTCCAGTTTCATTTGATGTGTGTGTGTGTGTGTGTGTGTGTGTGTGTGTGCGTGCATTTTTCATGCATCTGTGTGTCTGCGCTGACTGGCAGGACATTATGGTTTGTCATTTCCTTCTGCTCTCGGTCTGGATATCCATCACGACTGCCATTACATACATAAACCTATCACGGGGCTCAAATCTTTACGAGAACCAGATTTGCCTTGACGACCGGCTGCGTGTGCAACACACACAGCCACATGCATTTAACGAGTCACTGGGATTAACGGCGGTTCTGAAGTCCGTTACGTCTGCTGGATACGCAAACTGTCGTAAAGTTGTTGTGTTTGTGTTCCTGCTAGCGGTTCTTACTTCACTAAGCTCCTCTGCACTCATGAATCCTGAAAATGACTCACGTCTCCTGAAAGCAGCAAGAAAAACATCCCACAGCGGAGAGACGGGCCCATGCTACTATGATTAGCGTTAGCAGCTCCATTTTCAGTGGAGCAGTGTTGATTTACTGTAGTTTCTGCAACGTTTCAATTAAAAACCTCATTTTTGCATTTTTATTTCAGAAAACGTAAAAAATTTACACAAAATGTTATTGTTCATCCAGTGAACATGTGCAGAAGAACTACTTTAATCACTTAACACTAAGACTGTTAATGGGTTTATTTTGATGTATTTCTTCTATGTCTTTGTAAAACCCTGTGCCTGAATGGTGCTATATAAATTCATTTGCCTTGCTTTGCCTGCGACTGCTGTTGTGCAGTGTTTTTCAAAAGTTCTACCTTGTGAGTCGTTTTCAATAAGTTGCGTTTCCAGTGAGTCCAAGCACGGAATGAAATTTTTCCATTTTCCCCTGAAAATGTTGTGTAAACGAGGTCTGTAACAAATAGTGACTGTAATCAAATTAGTAGTGACGTCGCAGAGAAAAGTACTCTCGAACACACCCTGAGGAGGCATCAGGTGGCATCACATGTATATAAAACTGTAATCTAGAACTGAATGTGGTGGAGATTCAGAGAAGTGGCTCCACCACACTGGCAGAAGACATTAGCTCTTGCCCTACATATGAAATACAGACGCAAAGTAGCATCTATTGTCCGGGGATCTCATTTTCTAATATATTTATTCGATGTATGAAGAGATTATCATGTTATCATTTAGGAATAAAATCTTACATGTCTTCTGGGAATCTCTGAAATCATTAATATTAAATCTTGAGAATATTTCACAAGCTTTTAGGCAGCGGTGATGAAAACAACGAAGGAAGCTGTGGAAACGAAGGCACGTGATTAACAGACTTCCGTCCAGATAACAGTTAAAATGGATTCAAAATGGCCCTTTTTTTAAAAAATAAAGTCTTTAAAGGAGCCTCGATTTAACTGACGGGTCACATCTGTCCTGCAGATGTCTCATTTTTTTAGAGAAGACATCTGCCTTTTAGCCACAGATGATATTGGATGTCACACATTAGCTTGAAGGACGTGGTTGTCTTTCTAGCTATGCGAGACCTTTAATTCTCCTGTTTAAATGAGCTGGGAGGCGGCGGCGCTTCATCTTCAGACCGTGTCGTCCTCATCACCGGAAGAAAGGCCCGCCGGCGTTATCTCCTGATCTGCCCATTCCTGCTCGCTCCTGGACCCCGGACACCAACAAAGAGGATGATATTACAACTCTGTAAAGATAAATGGGACTCAATTTCACCGGAATTAAAACAGCCGTTTGATTGGTTTGGAGAAAAAAAAGAATAGATAATAAGAAATTTAATTTGATTTGTTTGACATAAAAGGTAGTTTGGGTTCTCCTATGACCATCCTGGATGGAGAAGTTAATGTGGATTCTCTTTCAGTGTTTCAGAGTAATATATGAACAATGGGGGATGAAAAGCAGAGGCAGATTGAGATGGGGGGTGGTGGTGGTGGTGGTGGTGGTGGGGGGGGTGGGGGGGGGGGGGGGGGGTAAAGTTATCACTCTATTGAAAATGGCGCTGTTAACCAATTGGTGGGCCTCAGCTGTGTTCCGAGCCTCCAGCCTGCAGGTACATTTGTTTGTCTGTTTCGCTGTAGCGCTGTTTTCAAAGCCGGACTCTCGGTTGCATCTGGACGGCCCAAATGACAACGCTGCCGGCGAGAGAGAGAGAGTGAGAGAGAGAGGTAGAGAGAGGGAGGCGGCTGACGGCCGAGGAGCAAATGAAAGGAGTCCAAAGCAGTACCTCCCCCCCCCCTGTCAGCTGCTCTGGACGGCCCCGAGGAGATCAAACCCGTTTGTAATCCCGCTCTTCCTCTTCATGTCCGTGTGTTTACAACCTGACCACACTGCCGCTGCACGTTCTGCCGTCTCCAACGTCTCTCTCCATTAAAAAAGTGGGGAAGAAACGGGAAGCGTTGGTTGTCCTTGGCTGACAGCCTCTCGGAGAGCTCGGCTTTCCCCGCACTCCTATGACAACTGATGGGCGATTAATTAGCGGCGGGCGGCTCCCCCGGCCGCCGTGGGTCTGGCTGGACGGCGAAGCGTCTGCCGCTCCGCTGTCGATGTTTGTTCTGCTGGCTGCTGGCAGGAATGCGAGCTAACTGGTAGGAATGACATTTTCCTCCAGAGCAGTCAGGGGCCCCTGCTTCTCTCCCCACCACGCACCGGCTCCCTTCAAACACGGTAATTTGCGGAAGGGGACCCCAGCCATAGATCACAGGACCTGGATCTGTGGGGCTGGTGGGCAGGGGAAACGACCTTTGGGGTGCAACTCTGGAACTTCTTCAATGGAAACCGCATGGCCTTAAATGGGCAGCCTCTGGGTGGTCCAATCAAGCTCCAGATGACATTTACTGACGCATGTGTCTCTGGCAATTGATTTCAACCCCTTGAAACATCGGCTTCTTATCCCTCTTTCTTGGAAGGCTTCAAATTGTGATTTATCTGTGAGACAGCAGCAGTTGATTATAGAATGCCGTGAATGAATTGCGAGCAGGTTGTGTTTGGTTTCCTAAAGGCCTTTGTGGCTTCTTTGACATCCTAATCAAGGCAACTTTATTAGTACTGTAGAGAAAGAAAAGATACTTGTAAAGACGGAAACGCTAATCTAATGAACCCTCGTAAAACTCGTAATAAAGCGCGGACCGTGCATGTCAACATCTCCTCCATTGTTTGTATTGTGTTCGCCATTCAGCGTCCACACAATGCTGTTAACATCTCCCCAAACCTCAAGGTCAGAAAGCAAACACGCCGGAGCCCAGCTCGCCACATCTGACCCCGGTCGCCAACATGTTACTAATCTGCATCACAAGAACAGCAATCATCACACTTGAGCGGTTTGCAGCTACAAACCGTCTCGCCCCGCAGCAGCCTGACGTCACCGTCCACAAACTTCCCGGGACCTTCTGGTGGGCTGTAATTTCAGAGCAAGGGGAAAATCCCTTCCCTTCGATTCGGAAGTGGCCGTGAACAAGCAACTTTTTACTGGGTTAGCTGGCCGTTGGTCAGCTCACACTGCCGAGACATTGCCGGTTTTCACCCTGGATGCTTTAATTCCTCAGCTGTGATTCAGACCTGGACCCCCAAACTCAAGGTCAATACTTAACCCTACTTAACCCTCCAATGTATGCAAGAAAAGAATGTGAAACTTCACTCCGATCTCCCACTTCAGCTAAGTCTTGGATTACAATGTTTCCAATCGTTGCTGACGTGAACTTGGATTCAGGTTAAAAAAGCAAATGAGGATTTCCTTTCGCCCTGGGCAGATCTGACTTCTACTGCAAATAGCAGAATGCTCCAGTAATCAGCTCTCCGGCTTGATCCCCGCCTCAATCCTGCTTCTCATTATTAAACCTAAAACATACAGTGACTCTTCTTGGCCAAGTTGCTGCAGTCTCTCCTTTAAGAGTCAAAGACTGCACCTCCTGCATGCAGGGTGAGGCGACGCTCCCTCGGAAGGATTGAAAATGCTGAGGTGACGGGAAAAGTGACAGTCTGAGCGTCTTCCTCTCAGCCTGGTGCCATTGTGAATACATCCAAACTTTCAGGCTGTGACTCCAAACTCACTTTTCCTGCCTCTGATCTTTTTCAAGCTGAAAACAGAGCACACTCCGAGCAGATATTAATATGTAACATAGTCTGTTAATATTCCATAAAATACTTTGGAGCTGTTATGTGAGCTTCTTTGTCCCATTGTTTATGCCACAAAAATAAAATTCTCTCTCTGAATACAGGTTCAAGTACCAAACATCAACACCCTGTGTTTTTATTAAATACAGTGATTTATCACCCATCTTATGCATTCTTTTCTAAAGATAATCTATTGTTTCCAGATTTCCAGACCAACGCAACGACCACAAGGTCAACCCTCTGGACTCGTCTGCTCGCCATGTAGCCGCCGTTTATTTAAAATGTCCAACCAAAGTGAAGATCACGAAGAAACAGGACGCTGATGTCCAGCTAGGAGCTGATAAAGGTAGTTTCACCCTGCTGACAACATTCATTTGATTCTCAAGTTTGAAGAGTCAGCTCCAGCCACTCCTGGGGGTCAGTCCATCGAATGGCGTCCCACAGAGACCCCCGGACGGAGGGACCAGAGCCGAGCGGAGCAGGGCTCAAGAGAGGGCAGGAAAGGTTTGCTGCTCTGAAGGAATAAATGCTAATCATGACCATGTCACATTCAGGTCAACGTCTAAAAAGAATAAGAATTCTAATTGGGGCCGACTCGGGTTTGTTAGTTCTAAATGATGAGTTGAAGAGTACGATGACCGTAATGGCTACCTGCAGTGCTTGGAAAAAACCCAGAGCGCGCCCCCACCAAACCCTCCATCTTCCACCAGCTACCACCAGCCCCGGCGTCTCCTTTGGTCAGCCGACAACAAATAGAAAAGAAAAATCTTCCCTGCGGTTTGAAATAAAAGGCCCGAATCAAACAAACACCAGCAGAGTTTTTCATCCACTTTGCTACCTGCGGTTTTTGCGTATTAGCCTCTTCCACTCTCGGTTCCTGTCCCGCAGTGAAATGAATAGAAAATTGCATTAAGTTAATGCTATGTGACATTTCTTCCTCTGCACGGATTCTTCCAAGCTTTTCGCTGGCTCTCATGACTGCGGCACATTTGTAAAAAACCACCTGCAGGAGTGATTTGCCGAATTGCTAAAGTGCACCCGGAGCAATCGGATAGCTTCGACTAAAATCCCGTAGCATCGTATCCGCCATGGCAATGGCAATGTTCAAGAACTGCATGCCCACAGTAAAAATAAATAATGCATTAATACTTTGTATTGACAGCAGCAAGGAATCACAGCTCAAACAGCATCAGACATGACGGAGACCCCCTACCTGGCAGTCCCTGCATCCGCGACCCCCGCTGTTTGTGCATTGTCGAACCATGGCGGCCCATTGACAGCCTCCCCCGGATTGCCAATTTCCCGTTGGTGGTCCGGGGTTTCGCCTGTCCTTTCTCAGCATTGTGCAACTGGAATAGGTGCGTCCTCCCCTGTTCACGCTGCGGTTGTAGCTCCACGATCTGATTGGACGGCGCCGAGCGAGACTTCATCAGCAGAACATCCCTGTCGTCATGACAACTTGCCAATATCCCAACAGGGGTGTGTTTGTGGAAGGGCGGGGTGGCGGGGCACGGCTGCTCTCTCGCCTCCGACTGGAACACGATTCATTTTACATCATCGTTACCTCACCGCTCGCTTTCCCCCCTTCGCCGAGCTAGCGCGCTAAGCTAATCTGCCCGGCTTGCGATCTGGGAGAATGCACGGGACACTCTGTCACAGTCCACCACCAGCTGTCCCATCAGGCTCTCTCAGCCCAATGTCTCGCACCGCGGGATGCCAAATCAGCTTAGAACGATGGCCGTGATCATTATTCCGGCGAATCCAAAGCAAGGCTTCAGACGCCAACCAATGAGAAAAGTTTTCTCTTGTTTTTGTTGTTCCATATGATCTTTTTCTGTCCTCACACACATAAAAAAATCATCAGCAGTGTGAATAACACTATGGTCATGTTTGCTCCACACCATGTCAACATAAAGAAAACTTTTAAAAAAGATGTTTTGAAGTGGTCTTTGTCGTTGCACCCCTAACTATTTCCCATGAAAATTTGAGCAAGTAAAAAAGACCATTGAAAGAGTTCATCCTTCTGCTAACTCAGCATACAGTTGAGTTCAAAGAAAAGAAACCATAAAATCCCAGAGAATCGCGCTGGAACAGACCAAAGGACATCAACAAAAGACAGAGAACAGAGAGAAGAGAGGGGGAAAGTGAGAGGAAAGTAAAAGCAAGGCATTATTTTGTTGTCAGCCATGCTATCCGCAGCACAAACAGATGAATGTTTGGCGGGTGAGACACCCGCTGTGCCGCTAGCCTGCTAGCCTGCGATTAGCCGGCGCAGGCGGCTGGTTCCCAGGGTTCTCTCCCAGTTACCTCCCGCCGAGCTGGAGAGGATGACCTTGGCCGCCGCTGGAGCTCTCCTCCCCTGCTAGGACTGAATGGCGGGCCGGGACGGAGGGCCCGAGCCTCCACTCCCCTTTGATCGCTAATCCCCCAAACATTGTACACCACCCGGCACCCTACCTGGCCTTGGAGCCGGAGGCGGCTTGGTGGTGGCCATTGAAAGCAGGTGATGAATGGGGCATAGCTGCTGGAAGCCGGGCTCCCTGGGTGGAGGGGGTGGAGGGGGGGCGGCGGCTCTGCAGGCCTATAAAGCTGCTTAAAACAGTCCAGTGTGCTTCTCATCTGTTTTTGAAGTTTCAGAAGAGAAGGAGAAAGAAAAAAAAAGGGATGCCCCCCGCTTAATCTTCGTTCTTCAAGACTTGATGAGTGGACGGCGCTTTCCAGAAACTAGTCATGAACAACGCCTCTCGGAGGAAGTGAAAGGGCGGATGTAGCGGCTAACATGTGCAATGCTTTTCACTTTCACAAAACTATTACATGCTAGCACCAATATGGAAACACAATAGCTGATGGCAGGAACAAAAACAACAACAACAAAAAAAACAGCTAGAGCTGCTGAAGAGACGTCGGTATAATCATACGTGGACATCTTAAAGCGATAGTATCGTTTCTTTTCCCCCCTGACCACCGCCCAGCATGGGGTAAAGCCTGAATGTAAAGATGTGGGTCATTTCTCTGTTACGTTAATTCAATGGCAGAGCGTTTCCACCACTTCGGTGATGATAGCAAAACACAAAAGTTACCGATTCCCATGCAAACTTTTTGAAGAAACAGTGATAAACAGACTGACGTGAGCTAGCTACTGCGAGGAATTCACCGTGACCAGCAGAAGGCATCGATACAATAACACTCCCCACGCCGGGAAATGGCGCTAACACTCGATTCTGCCAATTCACATTTTCGCCCCGGTGACATGGAAGCCCAGATTGTTCCCAAATGCTTTTCGGAGACAGCAGCAAGAAAAAAGAAAAGAGAGGGAGAGAGAGAGAGAGAGAGAGAGAGCGAGAGAGGGGTAGTGAGGGAGAGCGACAGTGAAAATGCGTAAAGCGATGCTACTGAGTGAAAAAATGAAAACACAAACCTTCTCATTGTAACGTCAGCAGCATGTGGAGGAGAGCCCGCAGGACGCCAGACTCTTAAGGGGACCGGAGCTGAATTCAATGCCTCTTGTCAGGGGAGCTTGATGTGATTATCGCCCCCCGCTAGGGCAGCGATAGTGAAGTTGTCTGACGGCAGCGAGGACGCTCACACGGCTCTGCGGGACGCAGGAACATCGCTCCGGACGCAACAGGGGGTGGGAGACATCCACCATCTTCACCAAAGGCTTATTGTGTGTGTGTGTGTGTGTGTGTGTGTGTGTGTGTGCATGTGCGCATGTGTCAGTTGCAGTTGTGTTGCCGTCTCATTGCTCGCCACTGTTTGGCCGCTGATGTTTAACAGTAGATGAGGATTTGGATTTGGAACGGCGACCGGCCTGAAAACTCTGCTAAAGTTCACGGTGTTGCCGATCAGCCACGTCTGGGCTCATGACTCTTTAATGCTCACGCCTCAGTGTGCAAGCCAATTTTAAGAAACTCCCAGGCGGGCGTGTATATTTGTGTTTGCCAGCAAGTGAATAAAAATCATTGTTTGGGCGGCCTGAGGGTTGTTCCCCTCCTTCTCCTCTCCGCCGAGGATTCCGTCGCTCCCGGCTCGTATCGACAGACCCACTGCAGCCCATTGAGCTACGAATTTGTACAATATGATAATAACGATATGTCTTTTTTAGTGGTGGGATCTTGATGTGTCGGCTCAATTTTCTTGTGTTTGTCTTCTCAGATGCTCGTCCAGAAACACTTCAGTCCAACCAAGAAACTCTTTCATGCAGATACTTTTCTCAAACTCGGGGAGTCACGCACCGATGAGCGTCAACTCAGAAAATGTTAATAATGCATAAATGAAAGGGAGTAATGAAGGCCTGGGGATAACGAACACGTCAGGATCCTCAGCATGAGGAGCGCAGCTGGCCTGGAGAACGTCACAGATCCCACCTCTCCGAGGGCTGACCACCCAGGAACCGGATCAGGAGAGCAAAGCCTTTTGGGTTATTGGGGCATTTCTGCAGATTCATCCCCACATTGTACCAGCAGCCCCCCCCCCCCCCCCCCCCCCCCCCCCCCACCCCCCACTTGCTCTCTGTGCTGTCCCCCTGGAGGCAAAGGGGGTAAAATAAGACTTCAAAGCAACGCCAAAATAGTCCTGACACAAACTCATTTCCTCATGTTACATGAAGGGGGCTGGCAGCCCGCAGACTGCCCCGGCTCTGGTATGTCTCAGCGCCGCTCGCCGCTGCCTTGGAACGGGAGGCGGCGACGGGACGCCATCTTGACAGAGCGACTGCGGACAGCCTGACATGCACTTAAAAGGAGCCAGATGGGGGGAGAAGTTACGAGGGCCGATCGGCGGGTCACGCCGGGCTCGGAGAAGATGAGGAAACGGGAGCTCGTTTCGGGGGATGAAGGGCCACAAATGGAACTGAATGAAGGAGGAGCGGCGGAGGCTGGCATGGCCCGCTCCGTCAGCTGTTCAAACAGCCATTCCTCATGTTTTCACCACAAGGCCCGCCAGGTTCGGAGGAGTTGTGTTTACAATAAAAACAGGCCTTCAAGGGTCCGTCCGCCCAACATTTTCTCTTACTTAAAACTGGTGGCCTCCAGCTGTGCAGATGTCTCACATCTGCCATTCCAGCCAAGCTTTGAATGGAAATATATCTGCTTCCAGTAACCTGCTCACGATGAGCTCGCTTCGACCAGCGGTCCCAGTGGAAAGCACTTCCTGTCCACCGTGCTGGGATGATTCACTTTGAGAGCTGAGGTCAACAGTTGGCGTCACCATCGATCTGGAGAGAGAATCTTGAGTCGTTGCAGAGAAAATGACTGAAATCTTTCTCACTCGCATGATGAACACTGAACTAAAACCTGTTGCTGGAGTGAGAAAGCAAATCTGCAAGACCAAGTTTGAGTTTAGAGTCAAATATGTGAGAGTGAGATTCAATGCCTGAGAGTTAGAAGCTTTCTGCTCTTTCTGCCTCTTCTACAGAAATATTTCTACTGCTGTGAAAGAAAAGCACAATTTGTGATGATATGACCAATAAACATGATTCACTGCTTCGTGAAAGTGTTAAAGTGGAAATGAGACCAGCTCACCGCTAAAATTGATAAACTTTTCAGATATGAAATTTCAGAAACACAAAATAGCATAAACTGATTGACAGTTAAGAAAAGCGGACATTCCTGTAAAAGAACACATCTTTTAATCAACTTTAAATGTCTCATTTCAGCTCAACAATACTCCGAGGACTCTGAGGAATCAATAGCAGTGCATTGATTTTTATTTGTAAAGAGAAACAGGCTTCTGATGAGAAAATGACAAGGGAGGTAGAAACCTGCTCTCAGGTCTGCTGCTTCGTTATTTCTACTCAGGAAGTAGAGAGAATGAATTAAAGCAGCAAACAAAGCAGCAAACAAAACACATCGAATAAAGGCCTATAAAGACGGTGAAGCAGAGCTGCTTCTTTTCAACGAGACAAACTCACACCATTTGTGCGGCTGCATTCGGATGGCAAAGCGAGGGAAAGTGAAGAGTCTGAATCCAAACTGATCGCAGGTTTGTGTTGTTGCTGAGGACTTCCTGCTGCAGGCGTCTGATTGGCTGATGCATTTCATGCAGAGACGGTGGGGGAGCTGCAGTGTATACATGCAGAACCGCACCGGCACTGATAATGTGCCATATTGGATTTTAAGCAGGAGTTCCTCCTTCAAAAGAAACAATTTACCGTCGAACAATAGAGCGGCGTTCTGCATACATTACCCACAGTCATCTGCATGATACGTTTCAATCACTGAGGAGAAATGAGGTAAGATTATTAATCAAGATTAGCTGCTGCTAATATCAGATAAGCCCAGGTTGTAATGCAGCTCATATAACCAAAGCAGGAGTGAACCTGGGCGAATTTAGAAGATAATAATTGGAAAAAAAGCGCTTGGGAAATTGATCCTGTCACATTAGCATCGGCAGCACAAACACACCCACATCCATACGTGCGCAGGTCGGCGGTGAATTGGAAAATAAATAAGTCACTTAGAGGGGGATGATTCACAAGGCGAAAGCTCAAAGATGTAATGAATGATAAATAAATCAGCGGAGAAGAGTGGCTGCGTAGCGCACAATTTGCAGCTGGGCAGAACTCAGTCGCTGCATCGCTTTGCACTAAATATAGATTCTATGAAAGCTATTGACTTTTTTCACTGCTTGAGGATACATTGATTTTTCTCTTTGATTGTGTTTTCCACAGACGCAGGAAGAGGAAAAGCGGCTTCAAAACCGCAGAAAAGCGCAGACGTTCCCACAAAGCAAGGATCCAAAAACAGACGGCGTGCTGCAGGACGGCGAGGCCGAGGACGGAGACGGAGACGAGCCGCTGCAACCTGTGGAGCGACTCTTCCTCCGTCCTGCAGCCGAGCGGGACACTCGTTCTCACATGGCGGTTTGATCTCTCTGCAGCGGCATCCGCTTCCTCCATCTACAAAGGCCATGAAAGAGAATGAGTAATTTATCTCTGTGTGTGTGTGTGTGTGTGTGTGTGTGTGTGTGTTTGACCTATTTCTGCAGCGCTGACATGAGGTTGGCATTCCTGCCTGAGCAGTAGAAATGCTGAAGCTGGTGTGGAAGCTAAACGCCGCCACAGGTCGGCTCCTCTCCGCCTCTGGAAAACCAGGTTTGCTCCATCAGCTGTTTGAAATCACAGAAAATATCCGTCTGTCTGAGTGTTTGAAGCGTTGCAGCTTCTCGTGCTGACGAAGTCGCCTGTCACCGCAGGATGAGACGCCATGAAGTGATCGAAAATAAACGCAAACAGCACAGTTTTCATCCTCCACAGGGCCTTTAGGTAAGGATGTTTGCTGACATATTTGTTTGAAATTGATGAACGTTTGTTTGCATGAGACTTGTTGGAGTTTGCACACCTCCGGCCCGTTCACTTGACAACATTTCTAGTGGAAATGAATCTTTTCTGCTTTTTCGTTTCACAAAAGTTTTGCGTTTCCATGGCAACGTTTTGAAAACGGTGTCAGTTTACACGGAAACGGGAGAAACGTGATGCAGTGGGCAGCAGCATTCTGAACTTTGGGTGTCTGTTTCCATGACGACGGAGCTCCGAGTCACCGAAAGCACAACTTCTTGAGAACGGCTCCTGAGGTGGAAGTTTCTGAAAACACTCTGTTTCCATGGAGACGACGAAAACTCCGCTCCTGGTCCAGAGAAAAACAAACAGCACCAACTAGTGGCCCATTGTTGAAACGTTTTCAAAGTTACCGCTGTTTCCGTAGAAGTGCACATCGTTGTAAAAATGTTGTCATGTAGATGGGAAACTTTTCTGAAACACAGAAAGGGTTGGAGCATCGTCATGGAAACAGAGCCTGGAGTTCTATTTTCCACGGGAACTCAGTGAACCCGGGTCGGTTCTTTCAACTGGCTTAATGCAATAAGAGGGAAAATCTCGATGACATTTGAAACATCTTTGAATCAGACCCCGATCATGTACACATATTATTGTTTTACCCTTTAATTCGTCTCCTCCTGCAGTGAGCAGGACAGTGAATTTTCCATCCTGCAGCTGAAATGATTCGTTCCATGTGGCCGAGCAGACGGATCGCTTTTGTACGGCCGGATAAAATTGCAAACATCCCTGAATAATTATTTCAGAAAGCATCCTGTTTTGAATAACACCGCTCTACGAAGGGAACTGAGGGCTGGTAAACAACAACACACTCCTCTCCTCCCTCCAGAGGCCCGTCTCCCCGCCGAGTCCGGACCGCCGGCGCTGTGAGATCATGAGGAACGGCGTGTTCGACTCTGGACGCTGCAGCGAGAACATCAGAGACCGTCCAGACCGGATCCCCGTCCCTGGACCTCATTAGCTGCTGCGCCTATTAGCAGTCTCCTTGACAAGCCCTGGACACACACACACACACACACACACACACACACACACACACTTCCCTCTGTTTCTCGCACATGACCTTTGACCTTCCCTCAGTCTGCAGCCCCACATCAAAGCTCTGGCGGAGCTTCGTCTTTCCCTCTTTTCAAGGTGAAGTCTTGAAACACCGGCGAGTCGAAGCGTTCACAACGTGAACGCCTGAACCGACCGGCCGGCCGCCGGTCATCCGTTCACGCAGAAGAGACGATTGAGTTTGATTGAGATCACATTTCTGCAACGTTTCAAGTGAAAAAGGAATCATTTTTGTGTTTTTGTTTCAGAGACGTTTCACGTTTACGTGGTAACCTTCTGAAATCGATGTCTGTTTCCACGGAAACAGCAGGTTCGTCACCACTAGTTAGTTCATTGGTGACCGGTTCTTACATTAGTAAGAGTTTCGTGAGATTTTTGCATTTTCATTTCAGAAAACTTGAAAAAATGTTCACAGTAACGTTTTAACGATGTCCGTTTCCATGGAAACGGCAGAAACGCTAAAGGCGATGTCCATGTAGTTTTCCTGTTGGTCGATCAGGAGGTGCGAGGACCAGTGAGATGGAGCCCAGGCGTTTTCAGAAAGTCTCGTTTTCAGCGCCGTCGTCGTGGAAACAGACACCCAGACTTGACGAAGGCTTCACGCTGCCGCTGCCGTCTCCTCGGCTGTAAACAGAGCGTATTGTTTCCTGCTCGTCATGCTGAAGGGGCCCTCGGGGAGAAGGTGTGGGGTGAGAGGCAGCATTCCTACATGGAGCTCTCATTAAGCCGTGCGGAGGGAAGAATAAAGGCTGGTTTAGATTCCCGGCCGTTTCCAACCTGGGCTCCGTTGGTGCATCTGAGAGAGCCGGTGATGGGAACAGCATGCTGCAGGAAATTGGACACAGCTGCATCGCTCTTGTTTGTTTCAGCTCTTTTTTTTTCCCCTCCCATCCCTCGCTCTTCTTTTCACACTTTTGTTTTCAGGAAATGGGACGGCAGCGGGAGGAATGAGGCTCGTCACCTCCTCGCTCACCTGCACGCACGCCGTCTTTTCTCTGGGTGTCTTCGTCGGGAATGGCAGGAATTTTGCAGACGGCGTGTTTGAAAGTGGGTGTCAGACTCGCAGTCAATCAGACGAGCCTCAGTTTGATCTTCACAGCAGTTTGAAGCAGCTTCAGAGTGTGACTAATGCTGCTGACACGTATCCTCGCTGCCCCCATTATATCTAAACCAAACCGCTGGAAGTCAACTTGTTTATGTCAACTTTCACAAGTAGATCCACCCCCCACCCCCGCCCCCACCCCCGCCCCGCATCCATACTGCATGTTTTTATTCAGTGGAAAGGGACGTTAAAATGTGATGAATGATGTTGTTTGACCTTCAGTCTGCATTGTGAGAAACACTGGTGAAGCCCAGCTCGAGAAGCTTAAAAACAAAATCAGCTTCTTTACAGGAAACTTCCCATGTTCACCCTGTTTAGCCTCGTAAGGATCAAGACATTCTCACCCATTTGATTTATTTAGGTTTTATAGCTGTACACTTGTAATGCATAATTGCTTCTGTCCCTTCTCCCATATCTGGCAGCTCTTTGCCACCATCATGGTGTTTTATGAATTATTTGAATCTATTAAATAGCTACAAGTTATCAAACTAAACCAGATCCTTCAGAGGTGACAGAATTTTAAATCTGAAAGAAAACAAAAAGCAATTTATCTCCAATGTTTTGATAAATTCAGTTTAAAAGGGAAAAGTTGGGAATTTTTTTATATCAGATCTGCGAGTTCAACCCACGTCTCTGTTTGTCCCACAAACAAACATCATCAAGCAAAACTCTGAAATTATGTCGAAAATTGCATTTATGTTAAATGAAAATTGACTCAATGAAAACTGAGGCCAGGTTCATCTGAGTCGCCGCTTTCTGCATCAGTGTGATTAAAAGTCTTTATATAAACACACATGATGATACAAGAATAGAAACAATACAGAAATCATCCAGAATTTAAGATATAACCCAAAAAAATGAATGTAATTAAAAGTATGAGAACTCCGAACAGCTATTAGTGCATGACTTGCTTAGCTGTGCATATTTTTCCACATACGGAGCGGTGAGGGAAGTCGCTGCGATATGTTTGGACGCACAACTGTGAATACCAGATAAAAGTCCGCTGGCTTTGAACTTTGATTTATCTGCAGTTCATGAAGTGTGAGAGGTCAAAAACGCCTTGTTTTCTTCATCCGAGCCTCAAAGCCTGGATCTTCTTCTCTGCACACCTGCTGCTGCTCGTCAGCCACACACACACACACACACACACACACACACACACACACACACACACACACCTGCTCCATGTGCCGCTCTCCTACCTGCTGAGCGAACAGCTGCCTCCGCCGCCCGTAAACTTTTCTCCTCCACATCGTTCCGTCTGACAGAAAGTGTGTGTGGAGCACTTTCTCTTTCAGCTTTTTTTTAATGTGACCGGGTGAAAACACACGCAGAGCTGCAGCTTTAGAGCAGTTTAAACTGAAAGAAAAAGATGTGGTGTCAATTAGGCACTTTATGCATGAATCTTATTTACTTCTGAGGTCGGATTGTACATGAACACTCAGACTGATGTGCAGATTCTCGTCCGGGCTCTGGCTTCGGGAGACGAGGGCTCAGGAAGCCAGACTGTAGACGGAGAAACACATTTTGATGCCAAACACAGGTGAAAGACGTCATGGTGGAGAACAGAGGTCCAACAGGTGGAGGGGAAGTCGAGGAGCCTGAAACCAGTGACGGAGCGGGGTCACGATGAACACCAGTGAAAAGGATAATGTTTCAATGTGTTTTTCTTTCCTTTACATGTAAACAGAGCAACAAGTCACCGAAAACGATCGTTTCTGAAAACTCTTACCACAGTGGAGGTTTGGAAAAACTCCGTCTTGGCGTTTGCATGTAGACGCAGATTAACACCAGCATATGAGACTGAGGAATCATCCCCTTGTATGTGTTTGCAGTTTTCCAGGATTCTGATTGGCTCTCAGGGTTTCATGCTTGTTCTGCTACACTGCCACCTACAGGCCAGGCCTGCTCACAGCAGCTATTAACCCAGTTTTTATGCAGGTTTGTGTGAAAGCTTCAAAATATTGCCACGAAAAGGCAAAAACGAGTTTTCACTTGAAAGTTGCCTAGAAGGAGTTTGCACGTTCTCACTGGTTGCAGGGGCGGATTTAGCTTACATGATTGTAGGGATGCTCTCCCAGGACCATCAAGCCAGGACCCGTCTTGGGTTTACTCTGAATCCTCCTCTCAAAAACATGCAGACATGCATTCAACCTCAACGTGTTTCTGAATAATAATAAATAATGTCAGATCTGTAAACAGCCGTCTTGTCGCTTGATTTGTGGCGAAAGTGACTCAAGTTACAGCCAAACAAAAGCGGAGTAAATAAAATGTTGGTGAGTCTTCAGGATGAACCCTTTCACCTCCAAAGATGACGATGATCAGATGGTCTGGGTTTGACAGGGTGTTCCTGTTTTTTATTTACATTGTTGAGTTCTCAAATAAACAGCAGACACATCAAGACTGTCACCGACTGCTGTGTTTTTAACCAGTACTGTACATGTGCAGACGAGTCCTCGGCAGCCGCGGAACATCCAGCTCGCTGTCAGCGTTCAAGCTCCGGCTCTGACGCCTCAGTTCCTGTTGTCACTGCAGCTCTACCCAGCCTCCGTACTGACACCTGTCACTTCCACTGCTGTGTTTCCAGAGCGAGGGGTGACGACAGCAGCTTCAACTCCCGCTTTCTCTGGAAAATCTCAGGTTTTTGTTTCTATGCCGCTGCGAGTGGATCTGCACTGAAGTGAATAGCAGGCTGTGAGTCAGAAATTCTGTCTGATGTGACTGTAGGAACATGAATAAACTTCAGATGCTGTGTCCTCTGCTTTTCTTTCCTCTGTCCTCCAACTCTAACCGGAACCGTCGCCATTTGCTCGTCGACACAGGCTGCCATCGTCATATTTAAAGTGTGAGCAGAAGTATCGCACTTCACACGTCAGGACATAAAACATCCGTCAAAAATTCCCCAGAAAACTCTGAAATGGAACTGTGGTCAGGCTGAGATCAGGACCGGCCGTTCCCAGAGCTTTGAGTGGGAGGACCGTGACCTCAAAAATGTAAAAATGAAGACGCTTTGAAGCAGCGGGACTCAGAAAGACAATGCAACATGGAGCGAAGTGGCAGGACGGCACTGGAGTGGCTTCAGGACGCGTCTGACTGTCCTTGAGTGGCCCAGACATAAACCCACACAACAGACCGAACATGGCAGCGCTCGCATGCTTCCTGTCCAGTTTGAAAAGACGGGAGAGGATCTGCCAGCAAACGAAATGGGATAAACTGTCCAGATCCAAATCCAGGTGTGGGAAACGAGTGGAGACTTACAGGAGAAGACCCAGAGCTGTGATTTCCACCCAGAGAAGTCCTGAAGCTCAGTCCTGCACTGGTCTGGAGAGCAGAGTGATGATTTGGGTTTTGTTGTGATTACTCGGGTATTGATCACAGTGTGGTTGTAGAGCTGTCTCTGTTGTGAAGTAATGCAGACTCCAGTCGTCCATCTTCAGTGTCAGACTCCGTTTACTGAAAATGTCACTTGAAAGCACTCATCTTTGTGTTTTCATTCAACACGACTTTTGATTTTACACCAAAAACAGAGCATCATTCTGAACATCTCCACCTCGAGAGTCGTTTCCGGGGGCTTCGACCACCGTCGTGGTGTAAACAGACCCTCAAACACAGCAGACGCTCTCAGTTTCAGTGGGTTCTGAGGGAAGAGCCTCCTCAACCTGTCAGTTCCAGCCCATAATCCCTCCCTGGGACGTGGCGGCGTTTGGCCCCTGCTTCCACTCTGAACAAACGGCACCTCGCTGATCTGCCGAGCCATCAGACGGTCCAAATCCTCACAAACACTATCTGCAGCTCCTCCTCATCTCCGCTGACACCGTCACTGAATAGCTGCCGTTCCTCTCCTCAAACCCGGCCCTCCGGGCCAGACGCCTCCTTTTAAGTCCTGCTTAATGTTTGTAATGCACTGCGAAACAGTAGAAAGCAACAATAACAGGAAACACTGCCAAGAGAGGGGGACATAAAGAAAGAGCGTCTTTCAAGACCTTTCCTCGTCATCCCTTTTTTTTTCTTTGTAATTTTGGTTTCTCTCATGTTTGACATCAAAGATGCTGGAATTGTTTTCCCCGATGTTGTGTACTCTGTAATTATTAATCTGCCTTGCAAGACGAGCGACTGCCTTTGGGGCAGAGTCAGACACAAAAGGCCCCTCGCTGGATCTCTGATGTGGAGCAACACACGAGAAGGAAGTGTGCAACGCTGCCGCCCGGCTGGAAGCCTCAACTTTCACACAGTAGCTGCAAACTTTAAGCGGCGGAGAAAGAAAAGCAGAAAGTAAGAGAGTGCAAGAAAGAAGGAGGGTGAGGCAAGGCTCTGAGGGTGCACTGCTGGTCTGATGGCGGCAGGTGAAGGCAGGAGTGCACACACACATACACACTCTTCACACTGATGTGACTCCCTTGGTAAAGCCAATCGTGTCTCAGTCAGAGAGTTGCAGGTTCCATTCCCCTCCTGTCCTGGAGACACTCGAACTGCTCCCAGTGGATGAGTTGCCTCCAGCAGTGTGTGAATGGGTGAATGTGATGAACACAGCTGTCTGGAGACACTTCAGACCCATCTGGAGTCCACAGAACTAAATGTTCTTGGGAAGAA
This sequence comes from Salarias fasciatus, assembly GCF_902148845.1. NCBI lineage: Eukaryota > Metazoa > Chordata > Actinopteri > Blenniiformes > Blenniidae > Salarias > Salarias fasciatus. The sequence goes on along the minus strand of NC_043750.1, from coordinate 40,256,734 downwards.
AACCTACTCATGCACAAGTAGAACATGCAAACTCCAGACAGTAAGGTCCCAGTTTGGAAGCAAACCATGAGTTTTCTTACTGTTGAACAGGAATATAAATCCCTGCACCCTGCATTTATCATCCATTCCAACACTGACTTCACCCCAGTCAAGCTGCAGGAGATCCTCACTGATCATTTTTACACTTTCTTGTCAGTGTGTGCAGATTGCAGTCCATGTATAGGACTGTAAAAATCACATGTATATATATATGAAAAGAGCTTGAGCAGAAATCCTGCCAGCCCTCCAGAGGAGCAGATCCTGCAGCCTCCCACTCCTCTCGCAGGTTGTGTGAAGGTGACCTTGACGGGTTTATTCCTGGCCCGCCGTACCGCCGCTGCCTGTGACTCATGGCTTTCTTTCCAAACGTCTGTTTGCTTGTTTGGAAACGGGCATTTATGCGGATCCCGACGTCTCACGCTTTTCACAGCCGGTCTCGGGCGGTGCGAGCCGAGCGCTTTACCTCGCCTGACTGCGCGCGGCGTTCCGGAGGAGGGAGCGCTGACATGGCGGCTACACCGAGGTGCTGATAGCGAAATCCCATTAGCTGCCCTCCCACTGACGCACAACTGACATCAATGAGAAGAGCCAGAGCAGGTGGGTGGTCTGTCACTCTCAGCGCTCACTGGCAGGAACAACCTGCTAGCACACACACACACACACACACACACACACACACACACACACACACACACACACACACACACACACACGCTGTGTGTGTCATTTTGGCCGACAGTAGTGGGGATTTTTGTGATTATACAGAAAACCCACGATTTCATGTGATGGACAATAATAAAGTGACGGCGTTCAGGGACAACTGAAAACTCATTTTTGGAAACGGCTCCTAAGGTGGAACTTCATGCTGCTCCTGGTCCTGGCATTGGTGGAGGTTGGGGGGAGGTGGAAGGGGACAGATAGAAATAAAAGAGCGACTGAAAAGGCGGGCAAACCATTTTTTTTAAAGAACAGGAGGAACAGGGGAATGCCAGTTCCTACGTGGCCACCAATTTGCGCTGGTTTCTGGTCAGGGGAAGTGGCAGGCTGGATGCCCAAATTAGAGAGTTCCTGGTCGGATCTGAGGGAAGCCTGTCATCCTGGGCCTGCCGGCATTCCGGCGAGCGGGGAGCCCGGGAGCAGGAGCCACCCGGACGGCGCTCGCTTCAGACCAGACGGGAGGGCCCCGCTTCGTGGCGGATTTTCCAAACCTCCCAGACCACAAGGCATTCGGGAAGACCGGGACCCGGAGCCTATCGATCACCGCCGGGGCTGTTTGCCGTTCGCTGTCAAACAAGCTGGCAGGGAGGTCCGCGTCCGCACCCACTGATGAATGCGCCGTTCGCCGGTTTGATCTGGGTTCGTGCGGCTTGGGGATGGGATGCTGGAGGTCTGGGAGTGTTTCCCCTGGAGGACTGTGTCTCTGATTAGGACACGATAGGCCAAACAGGCATCCCAGAGACAGTCACTGCCGCTGTTTCCTGCCTCATTGAGGAGCGAAGCTGCGTCATATCACACCTTCACTTTCACTGGTCTCCAACCTTCCCGTCAATACATCCATCTTACAGCCAACTTTCTGCCGTTTCCATGGAAACACGCATCACTTTCAGGAAGATGCTGCTGTCTAAATGCAAAACTTTCCTGAAATCAGAACGCAAAAATATCTTGTTTCCACTTAAAAGGTTGTGCAAATGATGTCCGGATCAGGTTTAGTATACAGACGGTCTTTGGGATCGGATGGCTTTCATTATTTTTCTCAACCAATTCTTCATGCAGAAGATTAAAAAACAAAAAATAAAACAGGATCTCTCATTCATTCTATCTAACTGTTATCATGCGTGAACAATCCAACAGAAGAGCTGTTAATACAAGGAGGCTTGTAGAGAATAAGAATCCCACCTTCATAAACCAAAATCAGTTGAGGGGCAACATGCAGCCCAGTTTCCTCCCCAGGTGGCCGGACTGCTGAAACAGAGCCACGATAGCCTTTAAATTCAAACTTTAAAGGTTTTTGTTGTTGTGGCGCCGAGTTTACATGATGAAAATGTTGATATTTTAATTGAACCAAATTATTCTATGGAAAACAGGCCTTTTGTTTGACATCCCGGTATAAATAATTAAAGGAGCACCAAGTCTAAAAATCTGGGCAATATGAAGTGAGAAGAAAGTAAAATACCAATAAATTCTGGAATTTCTTCCATTGGAACTGCTGGTACAGTTAAGGCCCATTCGTACCCCCTTTTCCCCAATTTTTGTAGGAAAACCAGAAGACGAGTCGTTTTCTTCACAAATCCGATACTTGTGATGTGAAGACAGGAAGCTTCTCCCTCAAATGTTCAGTGAGATAGAGATGTAATGGCTTTCTTATCTCCGGACCAGATTAGATGTCCTTTAGGTGGCTGAACAAGTTTTCAAAACATGGCGAGCATTTTTCTTTTTTAAATATGTGAAGAATAAGAGAGCTAAAAGTTGAGAGGAAGGAAAGAAATGTCTCATCTGCAACGTGACTTCTTAACTTATACTAAAAATTTACATTATTAATATTGCTGTAAACAAGCGACGGGGTCAGAAGTGGGTATTTCACCGTTTCATTGATCGCTGTCGTCAGGCACCATTCTGTGTAAAAATTAAGAATCAGATCTATGTTTATGAATACTTATTTCTTTGAATATGGTTGCTTCAGAGCCCGGAGCCAGTCCCACACATCAGGCTACTGTTTAGAAGTATTTCCTTTGTTCCAAGCAGTTTTTCTGATCACGGTGAGCAAGTGGGAGTAAAATGTATGCGGTTTAAAGCAAAACACATGCACATATGGAATATGTGGAAAAAGCCCTTTATTTAAGTGTCTGCAGAGCGAAATCCGTCCAGGGTGAAGTCATGTGGCTGGTATGACATTCAAACCAAAGCCAGAACAAAAGAAGAGAGGTAGAAAGAGGGAGCAGCAAAGGGCAGACAGCTCTCGCAGAGCAGCGAGGAAGAAAGGCAAAATTAGATATTCATCGCCATCAAAACAGTCGTGTTTCTTCCCCCCCACGAGACTCCGCACCTCCACCGCCGGCGCCGCCGCGCTCCGGCTTCAAGGCCCACCTGCACCTATACATGCATACATTAGTCAAATGACAATCACAACTACAGACAAAGAGAGGAGAAGAAGAAGAAAACCCCCCAAAACAACCGCCCGGCGTCGGGCGTCTGGCAGGAAAAGGTCACAAGAGCCGAGATGAAACGTGACGCCAGCGCCGAGCGCCGAGCGGCGACTCATCAGATGGAGGGAGAACAGCGCCGCTTGTAATGAAGCACATCTTCCTCCGCTTGTTTACAACCACAGCGCCTTGATTCGCCGGTGACAGAGGACCGGGGCTGGTAATGGGTGGGGTGGGGGGGCTGCTGGGAAGAGGTGTGTGTGTGTGTGTGTGTGTGTGTGTGTGTGTGTGTGTGTGTGTGTGTGTGTAGGGGGGCAGCTTATGTTATCTGTTAGGCTTTGCCTGTCCAGTGCATTACGAGTCCTGCATCGCTCATTTCATGGCGAGTGTACTGGAACAGATTATCGCCGGCTGGAGAGAGCGAGGAGGGGGGGCGGCTGGGGGGCTGGAGGGGCTGGAGGGGCTGGAAGGGGGGGCAGGCCTGGTTTTGTAGTCAGAAGATGAGCAGCGGAGTGAGCAGCCTCCAAATCCCTGATTATGCACACCCCGACAATTGCTTCACATTATCCAGCCGTTTATTGAGGATATTTATTTACTCTGGCATTCAGCAGGTTCCTCTCCCTCCTCCCCGCCGTCCATCCTCACAAATCGGCTCACTGGCACTCAACAACAACAAAATAAAAAGTTTGCACAAAGCTAAATAAGCAATCTTAACTTTTCCACACGACAACGCGTCCGATTCCCTCACTGGGCGCCGTCTGCCGCTCATCTCCAGGAGGTTCTGGGACCTCGCCGTGCCACACACCTCGGACCCGTCGTGCCACCGAGCTCAGACCCGCGGTGTCCTGCAGTCCGTCCGTGGCCTCTGAGGTTTAAGCCACATGGCCAGCCCAGGAGGGCGCCATTTTGAGGCTTCTCTCTCCATCTGTTGATCCCCGTGGACGCTTCCTGCCTCTCCTGTGAAAGATGAGCCGAGCGCAGACCACCGGCTGAGGGCGGGGTGGGATGCCTCTGCCCCGTCGGGGAAGCGGCAACAACTGGAGTCATCTGGTGGCCTAAACTTGGCCCACAGAGGTGAGACAATTGTTGTGGGGGTTAAAAAGCAGAGTGAGCTCAGTCTGTGGCTGTGGAGCTTTGTCTGGTCTCTCCTGAAGCAGACTGGAGAAGAAAATCCAGAAGAAATGGAGGGAAGCAGCTCGTAGAGAGGATGGGTCTGGACGGAGCTTGCGTTGGGCTTCAGAGAATTTAAAGGAATCCTTCGAAGATTTTGGGCCCACGCCCTATCCCTATCATTTACAAAGTGAGATAAGCTCATAAATACCTTTTATGGGTCCGTCCGTCCAGTGGCTGGATCCCAGCTGTTAGCATCGTAGTTAGCTTAGCTCAACTGCGGGAGGTGAAGAGGAGACAGAGCTGGACTGACGAAAGTGGACAAAATACTCCTTCTAGTGGTCCAGGGGACGGCGTATTAGCACGTGAAGTAAATCCGAATGGTTACAAAACATTTCAAAAGGCGTGTTTTCTTTTCACTCCGTTAAAATAACATTTTGACACACAGATCTGCGCATGCGCAGTGCTCCGTGCAAGGATATCCCGGAGCACAGCAGTAGAAGCCACAGACTCAGCCGCTGTGCGCCGGTATATCCTTCCGCAGAGCACTATGCTTGTGAAGATCTGTGTGCATCAAAACGTTATTTTAATGGATTGAAAAGAAAAACACATCTTTTAAAATGTTTTACAACCATTCGGATTTACTTCATGTGCTAATACGCCGTCCCCTGGACCACTGGAAGGAGTATTTTGTCCACTTTCGTCAGTCCGGCTCTGTCTCCTCTTCACCTCTCGCAGTTGAGCTAAGCTAACTACGATGCTAACAGCTGGAAGCCAGCCACTGGACGCACAGACACAAAAAAGGTATTTGGGCTTATCTCACTTTGTAAACGATAGGGATAGGGAGTGAGTCAAAAATCTTTGGAGTATTCTTTTAAAATAGCTTGTGTACGTGACAATATATTCAAGTAAAAACATAAAACTTGTTTTGTGAATCAGATTTGGTGATCTGATTCAGGTAGCTACTTAAGATTTAAAAAAGCTTTTCTACAAGGAGGTAGAAAAGGTTTTCAGAAAGCGTAATTTACTCTGTTTCCATGGAGACAGAGTCTTACCATTTTCTAAAACTTCCACCTTGAGAGCCGTTCTCAACAAGTTGTGTTTTCAGTGGCTCTGAACACCGTTGTCATGTGAACAAACATACAGAACACACTGATGTTGATGTGTAAACGCTGGCGAGGTTAAGGAAGCTCATCGCTGCTCGCATGATGAAATTAAGATTACATGACCGAGATTAAACGAGGCAAGTCTGATGTTGGAACAAATGGGATAAAATAAACCGCACTGTTCATCCTTTCAGGATCAATCATATCACTTTTCCTGCTGCGTCCTAAATGACTTAAATATCACAGAAAGCAACTAAAGTGTCTCCAGCTGTAATGCTTTTCATGCTGTTCTGGGAAGTTGGTAGTTGAATGCTCTTGGTTCACTGGCATTCGGGGGCAGGGTTTTGCCAAACGGCTGATGTTAAAGTGAGAGTGACTGACGGCTGGGATCGACTTCCTGCATCGTTCTAACAGTTTAATGACTGTATCCTACCAGGACAGTACAACCTCATTTAGCTCATGCTGCAGCTTGACTTCCTCACCACCAGGCTCATGTCCCCCTCATCAGGGGGGACGCCCCACCCAGAACCCAGCCCCTCGGTAGACCTCGGCCTTCAGCTCTGCCTCAGATAGCGTGACTCTTCCATGTTCGGCGCCGAGCTGATCAGAGGCAGAACTCACACATGGGTATTGTGTGACAGGATGGTTTTAAATGTTTGGGTCAAACCTAACAGCTCCTCGATACGCTGCGATCAAACGCGGGAAAACAAAGAACTTCCTGTGATCAGCAGTCCCGCCGACAGGCCGGCTTAATGCGGCGTCTTTAGATTATATGTTCAGCCGAGTTTCTCTCTCTGAACGGTGACAAATTAACTTCTCATTAGAGGATGTTCAGTCACTTAAAGAGACCAAAGGCACACTTCTTCGCTTTAAACTGCGAGGTGCTGGGATGACAGCTCACTGCCGGTTTTTTACTGAATTCATGACTTCACAAATGCTCCATGAAAAGACGGTTTAAACTGAGTATGTTATCCTTCATTAAATCACTTACGGTGCGGTGCGGTGTGATATCAGGAATCCTCTCCAAAGCCAACATTCGGGAGTTTAGACGGGATCGAGACGCTGAAGTGCTTCAGCTGCACCACAGATCTTTAACGCTCATTAACTTTCATTCATTCAGGTCAGTTCAAACTGCAGTCATTCCTTCTAATTCTTATCCAACATCCATCGATCTTCAACACGTGGCTTCATCAGGAACTTGGCAAAGACGTTCTCATTAGATTCAGGTGTAGGAAGCAGAAGGACATGGATTACGCAGAACAACTATGGATGAGGAATGTTTCAGGACTTTTAACCTAAAAAACGAACAAAATTACAGTTTTCAAACATGAAAAGACTGGATTAAAACACGAGTCACATGAGAAAATGATCAAGCTGGCTCGGAAACGTTCAGTAAAGAGAAGATGAGAAACATCTGGAACAAACGTGTTAATGCGACTAGACGGACTCTTTACCGATCACTCAGCTCTCAGTCGTCACAAATTAAAAACATACTGTTAAAGTTTGCAGCTTTTAAAGTTTTAGCGTTGGTCTCTCTCTCTCTCTCTCTCTCTCTCTGGTTCAGTTCTGAAGTGAGTCCAGCAGGTTGGAGCCAATCGGCTGCTGGACGTTAACACAGACTGCAGCACTGAGCTGATGACTGGGCTGAACTGGATCAGTCTGCAGTGTGAGCCGGGGTGAAGATCTGCGGTACAGTGGCCAGATCTCACAGCTGTTTCAGGGTCTGTCTACATGGTGACGATTTCAAGCGAAAACCAAAACTTCTGTTATGTTTTGGGTGTGTGTTCACACGACAGCAGAAAAAAAGATAGAACACCAAGATGGCTTGTTTTTACGGTGACTGTCAACCGGAAAACTACCAAGTCCAGGAGGATCTGGACGAGGAACAGGACCAGGAGAGTCTGGACTGGGAGTCAGGACACTCTGGAGGAAACATTGTTCTTATAGTCAATCTACTGAGCATGTGCAGTAGCAGCGTTTCCTCTGGAATAGAGTTTTGAGACCATTCCACCTCGGGAGTCGCTCCTATAAACTTGTGTTTTCAGGGTCTCTGAGCTCCGTTTGTCCTGTAAACATTCTGAAAGTTTTTCACTTTCCCTTGGACCCGTTGCCGCTGCAAACGGCCCTGCTGTTTAAAAACCTCTTTCCGTGCGCTATAAATTAAAGTGCACGTCCATCGTAGGGCATCGCTCTGCCTCTATCTCTCTCAGCGCAGCAGAGAGCCAGGCAGACGGCGCTCCTCTCGCCTTCGCCTCCATCTGGCCAGAAGACAAAGCCGGGGAAGGGGAGGCGAGGTTCTCATCTGAAGCAGGGAGAAGCGGAACCTCTCCCTCTCCTTCTCAGCGGGTCTTGTATTTGCGTTGCCGTGTGCCCACTCCTCTGCAGCGCCCCCCCCCCCCCCACCGGGCCGGGCCGCGCAGCGTGCAGCGAGAGGCCATGCTGGAATGCCTATAATGCAGTGTGGAAACTGTGACTGCTTTTGATTTAAATGGTTTCAGATGCGCCTTTTTGGAGGTGCGCGGTGAGAAACAGCTGCTTGCCGCGGCTATTGATATGCACAGGGAGCGTGTTAAAGCAGCCCCGGAGGCAGGATTGAGGCGGGATGCCGCCAAAGCCCGGCTCTTATCCGTATGGATCGTGTTTTGTTATGTAGATGGATGTTTTTAGTAGATTATCGTGATACTGATTTGCAGGAGTCCTTTCATGAAGCCTTGTCGCCCACCCAACACCCCAAACCCAAACTCCGCGCCGTCAAATTACTGGATGAAAATTACTGCTGAGCTTTGAACTGCAACAATAAGCATCGGCCGATCTGCCGCTCAACGCCTTTCAAGAAGGGGCTTTGAAAAATCTTCTGAAAGACTGTAGATTGCTTTTGATTAAATGTATTTTTCAGTGGAAATCCCATAAGAGCAGGAAAAAAAAATGATACGGCAAATCTGGAAGGAGGATTTCTGGAGAAAAGACCTCGTGTCGATGAAGGAACAGGTTTAGAAAAGCAGGATGTATTGAACATATAACAAATATAAACTTATAAACAGTTATATAACATATAACATATATGTATATTGAATGTATATTGGAAAATTTTAAAATTTCTCTGAAGTGGCTGACATTTTCCCAGAAAACAGGCAAAAATAGAAATTAAGTTTTCATTTTGACATCTTGACATTTTGCCAAAAATCTGTAATTTGTTTCTGCTGTGTTCATGGGACAATATTTCGAATGAAAATTTGTGATTTCATTTCAGAAAAGTTTTAAGTTCCCATGGCAACGACAGAAACACTGAAGAAATCTTTTAGAAGTCCAATAAATGCAACTCTCCCGAACAGTTTTCTTATTTTTTAACGTCCACGTACAGAATCGCTTCCCCTCAAACAGGACTGACAGCAGGAGGAGATCAGTTTGTCTGCAGATTAAAGACAGTCTACACACTCCTGTTCCACTGAGCTGTGACAGGATGCGGCTTCTGCTCTTTAAAACGGAACCTATTGTTTTCTGGAGAACTCTGTTTCATTCATGAGAAATACAAGTGAGTTAGAAAATGTAAAAGTATATCAAATCTCACAATTTATCATTGAAAACAAATCTTCAGGTTTTTCCAGCAGGTCTTCAAACAGCTCATCGTCACCACCTCAGAAAAGCAGAAGTGAAGCGCCGGGTTCTGTTCGTGCTGGACTAACTTTCAACCAACTTCCAGTGAAAACCGAAAACTTCCCGAGCATTTTGGTGTCCGTTTCCACAACAACGGATCAGCACCGCTGAAAATGCAGCTTTTTGAAAACGACACAATTTCACTGGAAACTTTTTGGCGGATTTCGTGTCTGGATGAAAATAATAAATCAGAAACAGGAATCTGCAGAGTTTCAGCTCCTCGTCTATGAGAGACGTGGAAACACGTGGAAACGGCTGCGTGTTGAACGAAACATGTGAACATGAGTCCAGGAATCACAGAGCAGCTCAAACGAACACAATTCTTTTTCCCATTTGCTCCATTCAAACTGTTGTTTGTTTGTTTTTTACCGTTGTGGTTCTGTCTGGAACACACAAGTAATTTACCTCATGAAGAGGAACTATTGTTATGTTGCACACAGTGAGAGGGAGTGCTCACACACACACACACACACACACACACACTGAAACCTCCCCCTCGCCTCTACCTGCAGACAGTGCGGAGAAGAGATAAGGCTGCATCAAATGCACAACACAGTATTGATTTCCATGCCAACCAATCTCACCCAATCAAAAAAGGTCACGCTGTGTAGAAATCAAAAAGAGGCCTCTTTGTTTCAGAATTGCATGCCGGGTAGCCTTCAGGCAGACCGACTCAGCCGGCGAGGCAGTTTGAAGCGGAACGTTTTTCATCTGTGGCTAACCACCTCGTACAGCAGGCAGAATTGGAAAACAATATTGATATCTGACCAATGTAATGGCTCAGATACCAGAATGAGAAAACACTACTTTCTGTCTCTTTTCTCTTTTAGAGAGGCAGTCTGGAGAGCTCTCATGCAGGAAAACACACACGCACGCACACACACACACACACACACACACACACACACACACACGCAACAGTCCCATGCCATGCTGTCCAATCTCAGCCTGTAGCCTCTGTCCGCCCCGCGGCTCCGTCCCACATGATAAACAAGACAACTGTGGACATGTTAGTGTCTGGTGGGCGCTTTTCTCGGCCCCTCCTCCGTCATGATGTGTTTGTGTTGCTGCACGCCGGGTCTGGGTCCAGGTCCGGGTCTGGGTCTGGGTCCAGGTCCGGGTCTGGGTCCAGGTCCGGGTCTGGGTCTGGGTCTGGGTCCGGGTCTGGGTCCGGGTCACCCCTACACGCATTAATGAGCTGATGTAGCGTTTGAAGCACCTTCATTTCTCTTTTGGCGCTCCGGCTCTCGAGTCCACCTTTTCTCTCTCAGTCTGCATCAGGCGCTCCATCATTTACGTGTCCAGCAGGAACCAGGTCCTACTCACATCCGTCCACCTCCTGGTGCTACACCGGCCCTCAGTGGGTCGTGGACCACCGGAGATTCAGAAGGTGTTCTGGGGCCTCAGCTCATGGACTGGACTCGTTTGTCCTCAGTCCGATCAGGCGTCTGTTGGACAAACACAGATTTTTTGTGTGTGTGTGTGCGTGTTTTGGATCTCTGTTTAAATGACAACAGTACCACTGAAAATGCAATTAATTTAAAACTTTGCAAACAAGTGGTTCCGTGGAAACGGAGGAAAATGCAACTTTTCTGAAACGGTACTTTTTCGACCATTTTTTAAAATTATTTATAAGATAAAAAAATCACACAATTAACAAATTATAAATGAATAAACACAAATATTTTACACAATAACGTTCAACAAAAGCTATGTTTACATGATGCAATAACTATATATATAGTACTATCTACGTAAAGATACCTGTATTCACATTCAAAATGGATACTTATTGTATTTTATTGTATTTTTTATCATTTGTAGTGATTTTAATTGACATTCAAATAAATCTCAGCTTTTTTTAACATAATTACATAGAAAGTGCATTTTTACCATGTTTGTGTCGCCCCCTGGTGGCCACACTGCCCTTATTATTTGTGTATGTTGCGTAAGGGGCCATCGGGCTCAGGCTGTGGTCAATATCCTCCTGGACTTGGCAGTTCTAGAGTTGGCAGTCGCCGTAATAACAGTCCAACCCGGTGTTCTGTCCTTACGGATGTCTGTCTTCACCATTGTTAATGTTAGTATTGTATTGTTCAACAGCACCAACTAGTGGCCCAACATCAAAACTGCATTGTTTCCAGCGTTTCTGCCGTTTCTGTAGAAACTTGACCACTTTTTATTACGACCTGATCGATTCGATGGCGCCACATCCTGCTGACAGGTGCTCTGATGACGGGAGCTGGGTGTGTTTCCACCTCAGGCCCGACGGCTGGAGGTCTGCACTGTTCATAGGATGAGACTGATGCAAACGCCACAAAACAAACAAACAAAAAAAGGAGTCCTTTCCTTGGCTTGTCTTTCTTCTCTTCATGATTATTTCTCCTCTTTCAATGTGTTCTCGCTCTCTCGCTTGCCAGCAGCCCCCCTGAAACCCTCATTTTTGTTCAGGCAGCCAGCGCGGCCTTCCAAATGCACAATTGCTTTCCTCTGTGAGCTCTCCTGTTTCCCGGTATGCTAATTTCCTGTGATGATCAGAGGGACACAGGGATAAAAGTGCGGTGCTTTAAGCACTTTGTAGTTTTTATGTTGTTGCCATAGTAACATGAAACTGGAGGCCAAATCAATGTGGCTCCTCTCATTTGCATTAGGAAACAGAAACCTTAAACAGAAACAGAAGGGAGAGAAAGCGAGAGAAGAGTGGGGAATGAAGATGTAGAGAGAGGGAGAACAAATGGTGTCCCACGCCGGAGAGCATCACCCGTCCTCCAGAACCAGAATAAACACTGTTTATGTACGGCACACACTTCTTCTGCAACAGGCCAACTGCTTATTAAAGTGCACACAGAAAGAGAAACACCCCAACTATTCCTGCCGTCTGCACGACGCCCCCATCGCGCCGCTCCGAAGGCGTTCGCAGGGCGGTGGAGCCGCGATTATCCTGACAAACCGTCCACGCCTGCAGCCCCGCTCCCGTCCGAGATCCTCCAACCAACCGCAGCCCAAGTCCCTTTTGGATTTAACTCCTGAATGCCTAATTAGTAGTTAATTAGTTCGGCTCCTTTCGCACGCCGCTCGCTCTATCTCGTCATTTATCGAGTTCCCAGACCGGGCAGCTGTTAATGAATGGTGTAATTTATTCACCCCAATCTGTTTGTCCTCAGAGTGCAGGGACGGCGCACGTGCACGTGCACGTGCATGAAAAGACTGGGAAACGACGGACTTGAGCGACCTGCAGGTAGCGCGGCCCGCCGAACCCATCAGTCTCATTATCGGTGGCGCGGACAGATTGGAGGTGGCGGCGAATACACACCTTCTGTCAGCAGCCTCCACCCATCTATCCATCGCTACAGCCCTCCGCCCCCGGGCCGTGTTAGCAGCACAAAACAGTTTGGCTGCGCCCGCGTCAGGTTTATAATTCATCAGGCGGCAGCTGAGGTTCCTGACAGAAGGAGGTTGAAGTCAGATCAGCATTCAACGAGAGAGCGGGAGGTGACGGGCACGAGAAAAGTCAAGGCGTCAGGAGATACTCGGCAAATCACTTTAGATTGTGAAGAAAGTGAATGATCATACAAAAAATGGCACGATTATTCAATTCCAGTAATCTGATTACTCAGCGATCATGTAAACAGCATAACTCAATCTGATTAGGACAAAATGGATTAACACACTTGAATTTCCCCAAAATGTTCTGATGTTTTCACAGATGTATAATGGCTAATCGAGGTTATTTGTGTGTTTTGCATCTGTGCGCATTAACCCTTTAATGGAAACACAATTAAATAATGTGCAGTGTAGCTTCCCTGGATCCTGTTCAGTCTGGACTCGGTCAAGAAGTCATGCTTCTATTTCATTCTGGAAACAAAACAAAACCACACAAAAAAAAAAAAAGAAAAAAAAAAACATTAAATGAATTAAAAAATATCCAGAGGATAATTTATGGCACAGCAGACATTGCATGTTGTATTTCCCACCTCAGGTTACAGTCTGGGGCTGAGTCTGTTCAAAGAGGAAAACTGCAGCAGGTTTGGCTGCGACCCAAAGGAACACAGTTTGTAAGGCTGGCATGTAATTACCCTCCAAACAGGCCTCTGATTCCGTTTAGCACTGGGCTTAATCTTTACAGGCCTCTGTAATGCATGGCAACCATTAGTCACTTCACATAGGTTGTTTGTAATCTGGCTGTAACGCAGGGCATCGGAGGAAAAGCTGAGCGGAGGAGACGGGGGACGCATGGCTGGAATTCCCAGAATGTCTGCAATCCTACCCGGGAATCTCTGGGAAACCTTCTCACAGATTTGTGGTAAAGAGGGTTTTGGGAAAAGCTCTGGAGATGAAAGCCAGAACCTCCCGCCATACTTCACACAAGGGGCCAAATTAGCAGTGACGTCGTCGCTGTTTTCTGCAGCCAAACAGCTCAAAATGAGGTCCTGGCTGCAGAATCCGCTCATCGGGCCCAAGTCCACGTGGAAGTCTGGTGTGAAATCTCTCAGGTGGGAGCCGAGTAAACAGCGAGCAAAGACTGACATCATCTCAGGGAGTCCAGCAAGAAGACTTCAGAAAAAAAGCTTCAGGAGTGGCGCGCAGGGCGGGAAGACGTAGAGTTTAGAGTCAGCACTGCAGGAAAGCGGCGTTCAGGGCAGAAAGCTGGCGAGTTTAGAGTTCGTGCTGCAGGAAAGCTCCAGAATTGGCATACGGGGTGAGACACTGGTTCGCTCTGGTGTTGTAACTGTTTTCACAAAAAAAAAAAAAAAAACTGTTTTCAAAATGTTGCCGTGTCAACGCAAAAACCTGTCTGGAATGAAAACCCAAAAAATTATGCTTTTTCACTTGAAACATCTCATCTGAATTTCAGCTGCTGATGGTATGTTCACTGTGACATCTGAATGACAACGAGCTTATAAAATGGGTTTCAGTTCTAAAGCCAGTTAGCACCGACACATATCGTTCTCTTTTTCTAAATCTCTGAAGTGGATGACCTGAGGTCAAAGTTTGATAGCCTGAACCTTATCAAACACTCCACAAAGAAATAAACTGTATTTATAGGTGCGTTTTGCAGATGAGAAGCCGCTTCTGTTCGGTGAGTGGAGAGAACCAGATCACAACTCATCTTCAGCATTTCAGTTCTTCTTGGAGAGTAGAGATGTAAAAGAAGAGAAGTCTAAGAGAGATATTTCACAACCTCTCTGATTGTCTGACTGCTTGTTCTTCTGCAGCTTCTGAAAAAAAAAAAAAAATCAGTGTAAATCAAGTCAAGTGAAGTCAAGTAGCAGATCTTTATTTAGTCCCAGCGGAGAAAATTAATCCTGCAGCTGAAATAATGCAAGATCAAGACTCCCAGGTCAATTAATGCAGTATTTTTTTAAAGAATACAGTATTTATTATTAAAGTGGCTCCATTGCAAGCCGGGCGTTTCGTGCTTTCTTCTTCAGTTGGGAGTTTACTGGGAATGAATCTGGCTCTGTTGTTCATGCTTGAAGCAGGAAGTGATGACGGGAGCAGAAGCGGGTGGAAGCTGGGGTGAGAGCGGTGGAGAAGCAGGGTTCAAACATTTCTTCTTCCTTTACACTGCTGAGAGTGTGTGAGGGGAGCCGTGAGTGCAGGGCACCAAAGAGAGGAACCCAAAGAGACCAGAGTCCCGTTCACACCACAACGATTCAGGTGGAAACGCTTCATTTTCAGGACGGTTTTAGGGCTCAAGCAGAAGCAGCGGATGTAGTTTTCTACTGAACATGAGCAGAACGACTGTTTTCTATGACCGTGGAGCGCTGGACCTTCAGCAGCGTTTGAGAAAAATTCCATTTTACCTGGTTTCCACGGAGACGGAATGTTTTTCAAAAAAATTCCATCTTGGAAAGGGAGCTGTTTCCAAAAAGGTGTGTTTTCAGTGACTCTGAGCACCGTTGTCATGGAAACAGCCCCCCCTAAAATGTGACGAAAACTTTGGAAACTTTTTTTGTGGAAATGGAGCCTGAATTCCAACAGCCGTTATCAAAAAGCGCTCCACAATTTTAAAACTGTTGTGAAATTCAACATTTACAGCATTTACGTACCGTTTTGAGAAGCATGGCGTGAGACTGGAGGAAGTCCTGATTACAGAAATTAGTGCAGCTGAAGCTCATTTCAAAAGCGCCATCGAGGCGTGTTAGTGCTCATTATGATCATGACTAAAACCACAGAAAGACACTACATTTTAATAACCTTCAAAACAACCACATGAGGAGGAGGAGGAGGAGGAGGAGGAGGAGGAGGAGGAGGCTGAAGCACAGGTGTCCTCCTGCAGGCAGCAGACAGGTGTGTAACCAGCACAGACACATTGCTTCCCGTCAGTCTGGGGCTGCAGGTTAATTGCGGCTGCAGCTCTGGACACTGACCAGGTGTCGTCTTGGTGCTGTTCATACCTGTCGCCTCTCGGCCGGCCGACCGGGGAATAAAGGCTCTGATTGATTTCGGACGGAGCTCCTCCTCTCAGCCTTTGATCTGTCCGCCCTGCATCTGATCTGCAGTGAGGCTGTTCGCAGCAGCGCCGGACGAGGCCAGCAGCCCCCGCTACTGTCCCCTCTGCTTTACAACAGGCCCCAGGCCTGACACACACACACACACACACACACCTTTTCATTTAGAACCACACAGGCATGAGGCCACGTTTGCATGACCTTTCAGTCAAAAAATGGAAACCTTCCGTGGTGTCTGTCCGCACGTCAACGGAGCTTTTTCATTTTTCCACTAGAGACCTTTTCTGTCTTCTCATTGCTCGTGTTCATACTTGTGAAGTTATACATATTTTATTTTCAATTTTCAAACATTTCTAAAGAAGCTCCTCCACAACGAAAACCCACAAATTCCAGGAAACTTTGTCTCTCTGCTGAGATGGGCAGTTTTTCCTGGTTTTTCTTCAATTCCACTGCGAGCCGACGTCACGGCAGCGCTGCACTGAAATGTAAATTCCCCTCGGTTCAACATAATGAAGCCACGTGGGAATTCCCATGTTAGGAATCTCAACATTTGACCCAGAGATATAATTGTATTGCTTTTATAGGCTGATGCAAACACAGGAACGCTGCAGAGTTTTAATCAGAAGCAGCTAAACTGGCCGATA
Organism: Salarias fasciatus; assembly: GCF_902148845.1. Taxonomy (NCBI): domain Eukaryota; kingdom Metazoa; phylum Chordata; class Actinopteri; order Blenniiformes; family Blenniidae; genus Salarias; species Salarias fasciatus. The sequence continues at coordinate 40,240,586 of NC_043750.1, read as the reverse complement.
GAACTTTAACTGTCAATAAACCAGCACACCCAGCTTTGGGTCTGAGTTTTAAAAACAGCGGTGAAGCCGACATGTGAACAGAGATCACAGGTGTTTGATCCCAAATCTTCATCTCATCTGATTCTCTGCTTTCAAACTGCTTCAGCAAATTCCCACAAAACGGCATGAGGGCAGTTGAAAGGAGGCGGCGGTCGCACCGTGGAGCCCACATTGTCTGCTCAGCAGATCGACCACAACGCTTCTGTCACAGCCTGGAGGGACGATAACACACCAGAGCCAGACCTGGGAAACAACGTGAGAGGAAGAGGCTGCAGCGAGCGACGATTCACCTCTGTCAGCGCCGCTTTTCAACACTCGGACAGACACTGTCTGGAAAACAAAAGAGTGTGGTGAAAGTAAAACTACACACTGGACTTCATTTAAAGGAAAAACTCTACAGGTTCTGAAGTGAAATATCTTCAAAGGGAAATCAACTAAACCTGAATTCACTGAAATGAAAAAAAAAATACACAAACTATTTCATTTTCTCTCCAATGTATCTTTGAAACATGTATTTACTAAAGTGTGTATTGTTGTGCAAATTCAGTCTCAACAGTATGTGGTATTTGCAGTTAAACTCTAGAAAAATCAATCAAACAACAGGCCTTGGTGCAGCCTGGAGACTAATTTGAATGAAAGTGTCGAGAGATGTGTTCGGCCCTGTGTACAAGACAACGCTTTCACATGAAAACAGCGTTTTTTGGTTTTGGGTTTCACATTTACATAGCAACGTTTGGTTCTGGTAGCCCATACTGAACATGTGTAGAGCAACTGATTATGGTGTTTATGGTGGAGCAGCATTTTATAAAAGTTGCCCCCCCCCCCCCCCCCCCCCCCGTTTCCATGAAGACAGAGGCTTGAAATGTTGAAACGTTTTTCCATCCATTTTCAAAAAAGAAACACTTTCAGTGGTTCCTCGCAGCATCGTTGTTGTCGTTGTTGTGGAAACGAGGTCACCGCTGACGGTGTAATTCGCCTCGTACTGGGAGTGGATTCCTTTCACGCCGCTGTGCAGGTGAGCAGGGTTATTGTTGTGCAGATCGTTCCAGATCGTTCCGGTCCGTTCTGCTGCTGCTGCTGCTTCACGGCGGCTGAACCTGCAGGTTGTGAGGCTGCTGAGGAATGTGAGGACATGTGGACGCGGTGGAGGAATGCCGTACGTGCAGGTTTCTCCACCTGACGATGAAAGAGCTGTTTGATTAAGGCCTCCAGCTTCAGATGTTGATGCACGGCGCTGACTGAAGGCCGGCGTACTGCTCTTTAAACTCACTTTTCAACTAGCCCTGTTTATTGGCTGCTATTCAAATAAACTGTGGCTCCGTTTTAAACACCGGCTTAGAAAACAGGTGGACGGCATCACTGTTCAAGTGAGAAAAGGTGTGTGTTTTATTTTAGCACTGTTGTTCCATTAAGTGATTTAAATCTTTAAAACTTGCGACTAAAGTACCTCCAGAGCAGCGCCAGGCAGGAAGTTCAGGCCACTCAAGTTTTTTCCATGTAACTGAATGTATTTAAAAAAAAAAAAAAAAAAAAAGGGGATTTCAAATAAAATAACTTGTAACCAACGTGGATGGAGCTGCTTTTTATTACCTCCGCCAAGGAGGTTATGTAATCACGTCGGTTTGTTGGTTGAGTGGTTGGTTGGTTTGTTAGCAACATTACGGGAAAAGTTAAGGATGGATTGCATTGAAACTTTGTGGAAAAGTGGGTCTTGGGCTAACTTAGAATCCATTACATTTTGGTGATGATCCAGATCACTGTCTGGATCCAGGAATTTTTTAAAGGATTCTTTATCATTGAGAGATAGGGCAGTCTTTGACATAGTTGGGCAGGCCCGCACGCTGCAGCGCTCCGCTCCAATCACACCCCCGATCACAATGTTGTTTTATTACCTCCGCCAAGGAGGTTATGTAATCACTTCGGTTTGTTGGTTTGTTGGTTGGGTGGTTGGTTGGTCTGTTAGCAACATTACGGGAAAAGCTAAGGACGGATTGTAATGAAACTCAGTGGAAAGGTGGTCCTTGGACTAACCTAGAATCCATTACATTTTGGTGAAGATCCGGATCACTGTCTGGATCCAGGAATCTTTTTAAAGGATTCTTTATCATTGATCGATAGGGTGTAGTGCCCAGCGGAACTTTAGTTTTAGTTCCTAGTCGGACCTGTTTCACGGACGGAACAGTCGCGCAGCAGCACGACAAAATCGCCACAAGTCGGCTTCTCTTCAAAACTTGATCAGAGTTTCTTCTGTAAGTGATTTCACTCTATGTTGGACTGTTTGTTTCCTTTGTTATCCATGTCTGCATGTCCATCATTGTGTTGTTTTTTTATTGCTGAGTTCCGTTTGGGTGACGACTTTCATTTTACCAGTGTAGTACTGTATCTATCAGCAGAGGGCCTCAGTACTACGCCTTAAATTGATGACAGGCTTTGTTAACATCTGCTTAGTTATATTTTTATATGAAGCTGGGATAAAGTAGGCACACAACTTCAAATAGCAAAATGTGGGTCTTTTAATTAATCCCCACATTTGTTTGTAGCTCCAAAAAAATGAAACAAGGGTTCAGTACAAAAAAAAAATCACTGTTACAATACGGCAGTGGCCACTTTTCCAGAAGAAAAAGAACAAATTAAACATTTATACACACAGTCACATTTCACATTGTGCCAGTAGCCACTTCACACCATCTGAGCTGAGCTAACGCAGCTAACAAAGCTAATTCACGTTACACTCGAACATAGATGCATCAGAATGGCGGACACTATCAATCACATACATTATAAATGTACAAAAGTCTCAGAACATGAACAATTTCTTACCGACGTCATGGAATGTGACTTTAAACCTCATGAACGTCCACAGCACTCCTCTCGAGCATCTAGCATTAGCAGCAAAGAGCAACACGCCGCTTCCCAGTCGGAATTTTCCCGGCATCTTCTGCTGGTTTCACACTCACCAGTAAAAAATGGTTAACCCATTTATTTATTTACTTTATTAACATTGGCTTATATATCAGAGTACTTTTATATCAAAATATCCTGTAAAATACCTAATGTGACCAATAGGTGTCTCTGTGTGACAACAGAAAGCTGCTACAGTCCCACAGAAAACCTGGATCTGAATGAAAGCATGAAAAATGTCTCCTAAAACCAGGAATTTCAGCATTTCAGTATAAATGAACATTGTTTACAAAACGTGAAGCTTTTCTTTAAACGTGGTGTGTCTTCATTTGTCAGTAAACGGGGTCTCACTGTGTCCAGGTCTTCTCAGAGCTGCCCGTCTGGATGTCACCCAGCAGTTTTCCCTCCTCGCCGCCGCCGACACGTGACGTATCGACACTCCTTCGTACCTTTGTTGCATTTTTCCGCCGCCTCTTAATTCGCAGAAGATGAGAGGATTCGGCAGCAGCTGGCGAGGAAAAGCAGCATGAAGGCAAAATAAACAGATTTCAAAGCGCTTTTCTATCAGCACATCAAACGTCCCGTGCCATGAAACAACGCGCCGTGGCTCGCTTTAATTGACACATTGACAACCTGAAACTCACGATAAGAAGGGAGGAGTGAGGGCGAGGAGGATGGAGGGGGGAATGAAAGACAGATCAGCCTAAACTAACAACAATTATGGAGTGATAGAAGGGCTTAATTTGGCCTGACAGACGGTGCTTTCATCAGATTGTGAGCCTTGAACTGCACCTTGATTAATTATTAAATAAGGAGAGCAGCTCTTCAGCGCCGGCCCTCCTTTCATGCCCTCACAGATGTGTTTCTGCTGACAGATAGAGGTCCGCCGCCGGACCCTGTTTACATATCTGAAATTAGAGCAGCAGTTCTGTCTTGGTGAAGCGTGACGGGAGCTTTTTACTGGACGGATCCGTCCGCCTCACACATCGCTTCATGGGGGTGAGCCGGGGTTAGGGTCAGGCCAGGCAGCCTTCTCCAAAACCTTTTCTTCTAAACGTGAAACTTCTCTGAAATGAAAATGCGAAAATGAGGAAATTTCTCTTCAGACATTGTTTTGACTAAAGTTGGACTTTAAACGTAGATCCGAACATGTTCTCCAGACCGACCTGCTTCTCCTGATCTCTGAAGTCAAGCTTTCTAATGATTCGAATGTGATCTACTCCAGTCTGCAGACAGGTGTCAAACATAAGGCCTGTGGACCAAAACTGTCCCAAAGAGGCTCCAGTCTGGCCTAAACCGCCAAGCAAATGGTAAAAAACATTCAAATAGAACTGTTTTGTTTTTTTTAACACATTTCTTCAGCAAACGCTAGCTACCTGTTTTCTGTCAAACCAGCCTCAAAGCCAGGCTGTCAGGGGGAGTTTGGAAAAAAAACCCCAGAATGCAACAGCTGGAGGAGAAGCTTCAAATACATTTCACTGGATTTTACACCAGAAAAGTGGCTTTATGGGGAGATTAGGGGCATTTTCATCACTCTGCACTACGAGCAGGAAAAACTTAGTATTTCCAGGTTATCATGGCTCCACTATACCCGTCCGGTCCGCTGAAGGTGAAATTTGGCTGAATGTGGTTGACTGATCTCCGTAGACAGAAAGAGACCGGTTCAAACATTAAAGCTCACTTCACAGCTCCCTGCTAATTAATGATAAGGTCTGTTCAATCAACTGGTAAAGCAACGACCCTGACACGCTGTCGCCCCCTACTGGAGTGGAGAAGAAGTAATGGATTATAATGACCTTTGAACCTTCACACGGACCCATCACACTGAGTTTTGACATTTTAAATTGAGGTTTGGACATGCTCACACCCGCCCCCCTGTTAATGTATTCTCATTATTATGAATGTCCTCAGGTTTACGACGAGCTGGTTGGAGGGAACAGGGCGGGAACGGAAGGGTTAAATGTAAGAAACACATGTTTAAGAGATGTGATGCCAGATTTCTCCTGCGAGTGTCAATCTACTTTTACTGATCAATAATTAAAGGCAGATTCTCTTTGTGTGTGTGTGTGTGCGTGTGTGTGTGTGTGTGTGCGTGCGTGTGCGTGTGTGTGAGTGAGAGAGAGAGATTCCTTTAGATGTGAATGAGCTCCCGATGCACATCTGGTGAAAATGACAATAAATAGCTGCTTTGCTATTTAAAGCGCTGTGGGGAAATCTGACTGGACAGTTTAATTATTCCATGATAGCACTGAAGGTAAGTGAGTGTTTTATTATCAATAGCTGATATTTGATATTTCATCTGCATTTCCATTGAGAATACGGATCATTTTGTAACACATGTAGTTTCCACAGTGAGCATTTGAGCTGCTAAAATCCTCTGTATTTATTATTGAGAATTCAAAAAAAGGCTTAAAGAAACTTATTTTTCACAAACACACGCACGCACGCACGCACGCAGACACACACACACACACACACACACACACACACACACACACACACACACTTGAATTCACTGACTTCACATGATGAATGATGTAGTTTATTCTATTCGATCTATTTTACTTTTTTCATCTATTGTCCAGAAGTTATGTACACCAATGAAAGTTTAATTTCCTTAACTATAGAGTTTCCATATTTAACTTGACTATATTTTTATATTACCTTCATCATTTCTCAGTTGTTTCATGTTTTAACGGCATTTTCATGCAGTTGAATCGTGTTAGTTCAGAGTTATTCGACTCATCTGATTGTTCTTCCTGCTTTTTTTCAGAACATACTTTAAATATTTGTATGAAGCACTGTGAGTTAAACGTGCTTCGCTGCTCAGAGATGGCGTAAGAGGCGGATTTACGTTCATAAATAACACCAAGCTGCCTGCGATTTGACGCGCCAATAAATTCTCCCTTAAAATTCAAAGCGACATGGGAAACAATAACCCTGCCAGGCCTTGACTGAATCATATGTTGGAGATTTTTCTCCAAACAGTTCCATCTTTCAGCTTCTCAGAGCCTGGATTCAGTCTGTTTGGCCCCGAACTGACCCGCGATTAAAGGATTACTGCTGAAATCTTGTGTCAATCTCTCTCTACTCTCCGAAATTCAATGTCCTTGAAGTTAAAAAACATCTTTATGAACAAACTTCTCCTTCTGGTCTTTCTTTAACTTAATTAAATAACTTTGAGGTTGAACATCATGATTTCTAATCAATGCATTTTTGACATCGCTTCGCATGCAAAGTGTAGGTTACTGTTTTTCTGGAAAACGAGTTCCACCCGACTAAAAGCTGCATGTGTCAGAAATGCATCCATAATCATACCAGTGACACTGATGTGTTTGATTTAATTCTCCAGGCCCTGATATAACGGCACCACTTCTTTATAGGCGCGTTTTGTGATGCTGTAACAGGATTGATTCTGTCGTACAGCGACATCTAGTGGTCCCAGGTGGTACATTTTGATACTGGTGGTACACACTCATATATTTTGATATGTTTTGATCATGTGAGCAGCCAAACAACTGACATGAAGTGTGACTTAAAGTCCAGGGAATCTGGTATTTGTAGGGAGTTGTTATTGACTGAGACGCTCCAGTGGCAGCCGTCAATACCGGAGTGTGAGTGTGATCATGAACGTGTGAACGTGACTCTTCCATGCCGTTTACACAACGTTTTGAGTGAAAACACATCGTTTTGAAAATGTCCGCGTGACGGCGTTTTCAAGTGAGAACGCAAAACTTTTTGTTTTCACGGTGACAAGCAGAGCTCCATGAGGACGGTGAAATCTCCTCTCAGCCAGACATGATCCCGATCAGAGATCCGCCTCAGACCGGTCCCGTTACGGCTCTCAGTAACGCAGCCGAACTGTCCACCTGACTCCGGCTCCCGCAGGAAATCTTCTGTCTCCAGAGTTGAAACAGAAGAAATTAGCAGATATAACAAACACAAGTCTTCTTGGAATGAGAGGTAGCTGTGTTCACTGCAGCCTTTGATCCAGTCTTAACTAGATCGCTTTGACGAGTCCAATTTGAGGCTGCTTTCCCCCACAATGGCTCATTGTGTGGAGATGATCTAATCAGCGCCGTCCTCAGAAGTCTGAGTGAGCAGATGAAGAGAAAACACAGTGGAAACATTGTCATCCATCACTTTTGATGTGAAAACACGTGACGGCGTCGCGTTATCTGATTTCTCTCCCAAATTAGTGTGAGCAAATGAAATGAAGCACATCAAACAACATGAAGGAGCCATTTAATTGCGTGACACACCCGCACTCCCCTTCCCGCGGCGGCCGGTCCTGAACGTGGACGCCGCGATGAACAGATGGAGAACGGCGCTCCCGCAGCCGAGACGCTTTTCTGATCAGCTCCATGGTCACCGGGCTACAGACGCCCTCACCCACCCGTCAATTCAACCTGCTCACCACAAGACAATCGATGCGTCCTTATCGGCGGCGGCGGCGCTTTGGTGAAAGTTCAGGTGTCGGCGTCGCCCTCAAAGACAGAGCCGGGTGCCGATAGCGCGGCGCCGGCGCGTGCCATCCTCCGTCTGCGGCGCCGGGAAGAAAAAACCAGCAGGCAGATTGTGAAATGCCACCTCCTGACTTTTGAGAGCAGCTAATCTATTCTATTTAATGTAGTTCAGAGGGGGCCGGCTCTGCGCCCAAGACACAAGGCGGGATTAGTCCTCATATAGCGCCGCAAGATGAAAGGAGATAAACCACTTAGCCTGCTTCTTGGATGACTTTATATATTTATTTCCCTCAAGTCTCTTCCCCGCGTTTGAAAAGGGATTTAGCAGCGAAGACACTTAAGTCTCTGGAATTTAATCTTTTTTTCCTCTTTAAAATAAGTTGGGGGTTTCTATGTGTGTGTGTGTGTGTGTGTGTGTCATTGAGTCTTATGAACTTGTGACTCCGTCTCCGTGGAAACAGAAAAACGCATCTGTTCACATGCAGGACTGAGGTTTCATCACAAAGACAAACAGCAGCGCCAACTAGTGGTCCGACCTGAGCGCTGCAGGCGCTTGAGGGAGGCGTCTGTGTGAATCTCACCTCCCGGCGCCGCTGCAGACGCCGTGACCCTGAACCGTGTCGCCCGGCCTTCATGTCCGACCCGGCCGCTCCGCCGCCAGCTCAGCGGACCCCCGGTTTGAGAGCCCGGCCCGCCGAGGGGCGTCGACCCCGCCGCTCTTCAAAGGCTCCTCGTGGAGGAAGTTAATATTTGCTCAGGTGCGTCTGTGTGAGCGGAGGCTGCTCCGAGCATATAAATACACCAGAGGCCAAAGGGACGTCTGGCCACGCCGTCCCTCAGAGTGTGTGTGGGAAGCAGCCCCCCCCTCCAGACTCCTCCGGTCTGCAGCCTGCATTTGAACCCCCTCTTCCCTTTCTTCTGGCTGGCCTGGTGACCTGGAGCTGCCCTCCGGTCAGGAGGAGCAGGGACAGGACAGCTGGGGACGACAGGACCCCTGTCCCCCCCGAATCCACCCCCCCTGCATCCCGTGACCCGCCACGTCTCCAGAGACGTCCACTGTTTCCCTGACAACGTCCCAAACAGCCAGACGGCAGCGGGACGAGACGTGGCTCTTCCTGCGGCTCCAGACCTCGCGTCCCCCGATCCTATCTCGGCGCCGTAATCAGCGGCGGCGAGCGGACGGCCCGGGCCTTCGCGCCTCTGTTGTTTGGAAGTCAGGTTGACACGGCTCGCTTGTTTACGCCGAGCTCCGCAAATAAGATCTCGGCCCCCGGCGGCCCCCGGCGGCCTCCGGCGGCGGCCGACGCAGATACTCAGACGTGGAATGTGGAAAAAAACTCCGGCGCGGCTTCAAAGCAGCTGGAAGCCGGTCAGCTCCACATCTGTGCAGCAATCTGATGGGTTTCGTAACCGGCTCGCTGACAACACACACTCCGCTGAGGACCTGCAGACCCGCCGCTGCTCTCGCAGTCCGGACCCACACACACACACACACACACACACACACACACACACACACACACACACATCCCCGGTTTGGGATCCCAGGCAACCCTGGAGTCACGGTGCAGAGACCATCAGCCACCCTGCTTTATGTGAGGTCATGTTAATAAACACACAGGTAGCAAACTTTCACACAGAGTGTGTAGTTTTGTCACAGCGAGGCGGAAGCACATGCTCTGTAAAATTACCTGTTAAATTCACACTTCTCCCGATTCCAGTGGTAGAAAATCCATTAATTCTGCGACTGTCTGTTCATCATCGATGTGGAAGCGCCGGAAAAAAAAAAAGTCTTTCACAATGACTTTGTCTATCTATCTAAACTGGGAGAGCAGAATGAAATGTCACTCTTTGATGGCTTTTTCCTGTATAGTCTGTGAATGACGATAACATTACCCAGCAAAGTCAAGCAGGACTGTTAAATTACACATTATTGATCATCTGTGCTTATCAGGGAAGCCCAGCGCCTGTCCTTCCCGCTCATATTGTCCTTCATACTTCTATTAATCATGACTTTCTGAATGGAGGTAGTCTCAGGGAAATGTTTCAGAGTTTTGATTGTGGAAGTTCAAGGCTCAATGGCATCAAAAAAAGGAAAGGATAGAAAAAAAAACCAGTTTCTAGTTAAACTTTGGAGGTGTCTCGTTTTGATTCTTCTCTTGTTTTGCTGCCCGTCTCCACAGCTGCCGAAGAAAATCACTGTTACTCTTTCACTTCACTCCTGTTTACTGGAGGAAAGTCTTGTAATCCAAAACTAACTCAGATTTAAAACAGCTGGTTGGAAACAGCTGGGGTACATCTGCATGTTGGAGGATAATCTCAGATGGTTTGGTGCTGCTTCTCCGCGTCGTATTGGTCCATAAACTGGTTTTTCTTTAAGTACTAACATCCAGATTTTAGAGCATCTTCCTCCCACTAACGTATGATTTTCTGCATGAACTGACGCTTTAATCCCCGTTACTCTGCTTCAATCAGTTTTTAACTACTGAATAATTCATGTTGTCCGTGTTGGAGCATCTTCTCCTTCGTCATTGGGTTTTCTTCATTTTGTTGTGTGAATGAGAGCAAACAGCAGTTTTCGTCATCATGGTGAGGATGTTACAGAAATGTTTTTTTTTTTCCACTTCATGCAAATGCACGCTGTGTACTCTGCAGAGTGTTTCCTTTCACATTACTGAATGAAAGCGTGTGCATGTGTTGTAATTAGTGCAAAGCAGAGTCCTAATCAAATATTCTCCAGCATACTGAATAATATAAGCGTGGGGATTTTCCACGCAGTTCACACGCTCTGATTTCCAGTTAACAAGAATGAAACTGAGGAGTCCAGAGCCTGTTAACGTCTTCTTCAACAATCCGACCCCGGCTTAGTTTCAGTGCTTTTCAGTGAGATCATTCGCTTTGATTATTTTCCAAAACTTCAAATACAAAACCAATGCAACCAAACAACAGTGTTAGTTTGAACTTTAAAACTTTAAGAAGAACCTCCATGAAAGTTCAGTTTTACTTAAATTTTTTTTATTCCTTATTCACAAATCAAAACGCCTTCATAGGTTTTTATAACCTAAATTCCTTTCAACTCAGATCAGTGACATTCGCTGAACCAGAAAAGTCCTGACGACATTCTGACCATTCAGACTTATTGATAACGGCCACTGAAGTCCAAACACTGAAACAATGTTTTGAAGAAGCCATCTCAAAGAACACTGGCATGCCAGATTCTTTATGTATTTATATAATTGTCTATTTTTTGTCACGTTCAAACCAACACAAGTCACGTCAACTCACATATGTGAAACTGTTCAATCTAAAACTGAACTATATATACTATATATTGTTTTTGCACATTCCCCTACTTAAAACAGCCCGAACTCACACACATAAATATCAACTGTTAATGTGAGATTTTTTTACTTATCGGACTGATTGATGACTGATATCGGTCGATGCCACTGTGCTACATTCTGTAAAATCCAGTTAACATCATAGAGTTTGAAAAGCTACAACCATAACTCTGATAGCGTGCTGAAAAGTTTGGATCTGAAATCAATAAATGTAACAACGGTGAAAGATGTGCATTTTCCAAGAAATACAGTCCATTCATGTAATATTACCTGCTAATATTTTCAAATTTGTTTGTCATGCTATTCGGTCAAATATTCCTGTCAGTATATTATTATTATTATTACTATTATTATTATTAAGACACTTGCATCTCATCAAATCCTTATGTAATTACTCCCATACTTATGCGATTAAAATACTGGTTAAAATATTAAGATGACCTTTTGGCCTGTGTTAATACAGTATTGGACATTATTATATTATTGGATTTGTCTCAGCCTGATTCTGCACTGATAATGAAACATTGGTTTTGTGTGTGTGTGGAGCCAAACAACCACACATTAGAAAAACCACTGCAGCAGGTGACGACCGACCCCGTCTCCTTTCATCAGTCTGATTCCTGTGGAATAAACAAATCGAGCCGACTGTATTTATCACCCGACTCCCGGCGGGAAATCAGTCCAGTGAAGGGACAATCTGTTCTGCAATATGGAAGCAATTAGCAGCAGGTAAATGAAATCGATGAACACGGCGAGTGAATCTATATGTGTTAATTTCAGATAACAAACCGGCTGTGGAGGGAAATAAGAGTCCTGAAAGTACATGTTGAGAAACAATCAAACTTCTGGTGTGTGTAAATATGCAGATGAGAGTGTTTTCTGTGCCAGTTTCTGTTGCATCATGTATCATTTGTGCCTTGGTGTGCATGTGTAGGCCGCTCTGAATGGAAAGCACTGCATGTTGTGGTTAATACTCCTACATCTGCTGGTGAATCTTCCATTACCAGAGAGACTGAGTCACTGCTGAAATCAGTTCCAGGCTCGTGTGTCACAGCAGTGTGTTGGTGGGTTAAAACCCATTCACAGGCTGAGGGACGATTATTGGCTCTGAAGATATTTAATGAAACCTTAATGCATTCTGATGACCTGCAAATAAACTTCTCTTTCATAACCAGGTACTGATGTTAAAGGAGCTGATGGCGTTTTCTCTTTTTAAAATATTAATTATAATTTTTGTTTGACACTTTCTGGAAGCTCCATGGATCATGATGTTTGCAGATGACACTGTAATGTGTGGAGAAAGAGAAGAGCAGGTGGAGGGAGGAGGTGGAGGAAGGAGGTGGAGGAAGGCGGGATGAAACCGAGGTCTGGAGGTCAGCAGTGTATCAAAGAGAAGGAGGGAGATCGATCTGTGAAGGAGGGTGAGCTGGAAAACCGGGAGTCACAACAACGATTTCAAGTGACAAAGCTACATTTTTTAGGTTTGATCGCAGAAACAAACAACAGCTCCACCTTTTTTTAGTGTAAAAGCAGTTTCTCTGCAGACGAACATAGTTCCCAGAATGCAAATGAAAACAGGACATGCTTCTTCTCTTGAACGAGGCCTAAGGTGTTCACGTCATGTCTGTTTACTGAGCGTCTGAATCGCTGCCTCAGCGTTCCCGTGTCTCAGCCTGCCACTGCTGCTATCAACTGAAGATACAACGCAGTGAGTTTAGATTGGTGAACAGACCAAAACATGACAACTTGATGTCTTATTGGCAAAAAATAGCCCAATAGGTTTCTTGATTTTTTGGTTTTTAATGGACTGGACTTGTGATCTTTGTTTTATTGTTAATTTTTCATTTGTACTGAACATTTTAAAAGCAACAGCAATACTGTTAAACTTTGCAAATTTGCATTGACTACAACATTTTAAAGGAACAGAAGTTTTCATCCTTTTCATAAAGTCTCAAACGTTATGATCTTTCTATTGTTTTTTTTTAATGTTTTGGGGTTTTTTTGTTTGTAAACTGCATGTATTCAAGGTTTGCTATATAATTTCTTGGATTGTGTCAGCCTGTCGCTTTTATTGGTAAATGAATATGTTTGTATTTTCTACATGTTGCATTATGACCATAATTCATGCATTCATTCATTCAATCATCAAACTCCTTTAATAGAAAGCTCACTACGTTCTGAATGAACAGTATTCAGATCTGTCGTTTCACTCAGGGATGAACTGAAGAGCCACAGCAGTCTCGTTTTTCCTTTTCTGTGGACTAGCTGCATCTCTAACCTGCAGACGGCTGCGGTATCGCCCCGGTGAGCGCCGCCTGGCGTCCTGTTTCCCCTGAGCAGCCAGCAGAGGGCAGGAGGCTCGGCTCGCACCCAGCATGCCTCACTGCTGCAGGAACAAACCTCCCTCCTGCAGGACGTGCTGTTATTAGGAGAGACAGCAGAAGAACAAGGATCCTGTCTGCGTGACGGAGCCTCTCCAGCGACCGGCCGTCACTGAACACTAATGCAAATCACTGTTTGTGAAGAGACAGAGGCCAGAGCGGAGCTGCTGGAAGGACGAGCAGCGAAACCAGCTGGCTGACAGCCGGGGAACCTCAAACCGACAAACCCGGCGTCACAAACTCTCCTCTGGAATGTTCATCATCCCCCCGCCTGCTTCATTCCAGCTTCAGCAGTAAGAAATACATTAGTGGATAAAAGCAAATCAAACCGGCTCCCAGAGGAACATTTGAAGCCTCGCAATCTCCATGCTGTTTGTACTCGGCAAGAATCAATTAAAAATGTACAGCTGCCATAGATTTATTATTCATACACACATCTTCTTCAATTCATCCACAAATACACATGTATTTGTCAGGCGGGTAAATACAGCGGTGGGGGCAGGAAGAGGAGGAGGGGGAGGAAGAGGAGAGGAAGAGAGGAAGAGGAAGAACAGGAGGAAGAAGAGGAGGGGAAGGAGCACGTGCTTTTATATTTTTACTCGTCTTACTGTGTTGTTTTACATATTTGTTGTTCATTTTCTGTTCTTGTGCTACTCTGTCCATCCGTTTGTTATTTTGAAGGTTTTGCTGTTTTAATGTGGCGAAAAGTGTCAGAATCATCTGTTTTTGTTATGAAAGCTGCAGAAATCTGGTTCTGGTCCAAAGTCAGAAGGATGGAGAAGATTAAAGGACGCAAAAATGGACTTACAGCGTTATTGTTAATGCAGAATTTCTTCTTTGGGGGCAGGTTGAAGTGTTTTCTGCTGTGGGTGAGTCATATCTGGTCATAGAGTTATAACAGCTGGAACATCTGGGTGGAACCGGAGAGATTCGTGTTCTGAAGCAGAGTAAGGACTCTTTAAAGCTCCCATGAAATCTCCTCCTTCCTCCTTCACTCTGCTTGTTCAGGTTCCAGATTATTGACCGCTGATTTTTTTTTTTTTTTAACAGATTAGAGATTTGGACAGATTTCCATGTGATATCTTCTCATTTCATCCTCTCCCGTCTGCCTGCCAGTCAGGTTGCTGGTGCTATAGATCCCTTATGGCTCAGCCAGGGAAACCATTGAAGCTGCTGTGCAACCTCTCCCCCTGCGCCTTGCTTATAGGATCCACAAGCAGACCTACAAAGACGCGATTGAAGTGAAAGACTCAAGTCAATCTGAGCTCGCACACACACACACACACACACACACACACACACACACACACATACACACACACACACAAACACATGTGGGTGTTTCGTCTTGTAACATCTGAGATTCTTCAAATGCGCTTTTAAAAAAAGTTTCTCGCCAACCACATCAGTGAGGGCGAAACTTGTGCAAAGTGCTGCCAAGTACAAGACACAAACACAAACACACACAAACACACACACCTACCTGCAGGTTCCTCCAGCGTGAGAACTGTCCTCACTTCTTCTCCTGCTCCTTTCTCCTTATTACACTTTTATTAAAAGCATCAGCGGGCCGACATCTGTTCTGAGCGGAGGCCTAATCGAGGATCAATGGGCGGAAGATTACCTGTGCTCAGGTGGAGGAGCGAAGAATACACTTCAGCAGATGTTTGGTACGGAGATGAGTGAAGTGTGTGTGTTTGAACACGTGTGTGAGATAAGAGATCCGGAGAATCCCCCGAGGGAAGGCTCTCCTGAAAAAGCCCGGGAGGAAACGTCTCATGTCTTTGAAGGACGGACAGACGGAGACGTCCCGGCGGGACGGACGGCGGTGTTTAGCTGGATCGGCTCATCTCAGTCCATCTGCTGTGGAAATGTCTCCTTTATCTCCCAGACGTGAGGCCGCTTTGTCCAAATCCCGGAGCAAAAACGCATGAGGGGGAAGGAAGGCTGAGACCTTCTGGGCGCGTTGACACGACAACGGCGCCGAAAACAGAACTTTATGAAAACGCTCAGGCACCGACGTCATGTAGACGGGCGAAAACGGGACTTTATGAAAACACTCATGCTCCAGTCTCCCATTGTTAGTGTTGTGTGTGGTCTCATTACTGAAAGAAGCAACAGCACCACCTGGTGGCCCCGCATGCTAACAGCGTTTCCACTGTTTTCATGTAAACATGGAACTTTTCTGAAATGAATATGCAAAAAATGAAGAATTTTCAGCTGAAACCTGATTTCAGGGCCTCTGTCTGTGGTTCCATCTCTTCACCCCTTCAGGTCTGAACCTCACAGGATCCGCTGTTCGAGTTTAACTGAGCAGAAATGAAAGATAAAGTCATTCATCTCCTGATTGGAGGACCGATGGCAGCTGATCAGAGTCTCACCAAGCAGTCAGCTGATGGACGGAGGAGACTGTTCTTCAGCGATAGCTACATGATGGGGAGACAGACAGAAAGACAAAGAAACACACCGTGACCTCCGAACGCTGCTTTCTGACACAATTCCTTCTGGCTTTGTGCCACAATTTCTCTCTGCTTCTTCCCCACATCTGGAACATGAAGGGGCTTTTTGAAGACTGGAGATACTGAAGGTTACTGGATGTTCCTCCACCTGCACACACACACACACACACACACACACACACACACACACACACACACACACGTTAAAAGCAGTTTGGATGTTTCCAAAGGCGCTGTTTTCGAGAGACTCCAATAAAGGTGTGAGAAGGAAAAAATATGTGACCTTTGACCTGAAAGGAAGTGATTTATACAGGACTATAAAGCAAGCCCCCAGGATCAGTGCCAGGCTGTGATTTTAGAGTCGTGGCCAAAGTCAAAATTGCAGACCGAGAGATGTCCACAGGTCCAAAAATACTCTCTCACGTACAAATGAAGTCTGGATCAACGCAATCTGAGCAATCAGAGCCAAAGAAAATTGAAAAAAGTTTAAAATAAACAGTCATGGAACATAAAAATCTGAGGAAATATAACAAGCCAGAATAAATTTTTCAAGTATATGGCTCGAGCAAGCACAATTTATTCCCAGTTTCCTTCATTCGTCCATAATTCATCATTTTTGTATTTAAGCAGCATTTCAGTACATTTTATGTAACTGAGTTGTTCTTTTTTTAAAAAAACAAACAATACAATTACTTTTTTGTTGTATTGTTATTTGTTCTTGATGTTTAAGGAGGAAGATGCTCTATAATCATGATGTTAGGAGGAAGATGCTCTATAACCTGGAGGAAAGCCTGTGTTCCACATGTTCACCGAGGTCGTAGTAAGTAGTCCTTCTGTTTATGCTCAGTAGATGAACAACAACAACAATGGCCGCCTTTCAAATGGGCCTGTGTAGCTTTTTTGCATTTTTATTGAAAACTACCTCGTCCCAGGTGGCTGTGGACCCACACCAGGACCAGGAGGATCTGGACTGGGAGGCCTGACTCTCTGGAGGAAAACATTGTTCTTTTTATCTCAGGAGGCATTTTCAAGACGTGCACTAAAACAGGTAATAACCTGGCGGAACTGTCAAACTTGAAATGGAATTCTTTAACGTTATTTATCTGACTGAAGTTCTCTTAAATTCACCAGGTTCTGCTGCTGCAGAGGATGAGCGTTCCCGTCAGCTTCTCCCACTCGTCGCATCAACCTCATGGAGGTTAAAACAAGACATTAAGCAATGTGGTCAAAACGAGGGGGGGGGCCTCCTCTGCCCATGTTGTCTAAAGGCCCTCCGTCTGTCCTCTCCTCATGCTGGACGTACTGAGGAGACGTGACGGTGAAGGAGCGTCCTCTCCGGTCTCCCTGCCTGCTCGTGTCTCTGCGTCCTGCCCTTGAGAGGAGAGGAGGACAGGCGGAGACAGCCTGGGAACGGCGAGCTGCGAACGGATCCGAGCGGCGCCACATCAAAGGCTGCCCCCATTTGCACAGCAGCTTACACACACCCACACACACACAAACACCGGCTTACATATTTGGGGTTGCTTTCTCTGAAGTTCATTACGAGTGGCAGAGCTATTACGCTCTCTGACAGCGAGTGTGTGTGTGTGTGTGTGTGTGAGTGTGTGAACTACAAGAGGGGAGAGTTCGCCTCGTAAACAGTTCAACTCAGCCCTGAGAAGTTGGAAAGGCGTTTTCCTGCGTTATCTTTAGTTTTTCTTCTCGTTCTGGACGGCGTGTCCGGGAAACAGCTTTCGCAAGTCATTCTCCACGACTGCTGGTTCAAGTTAGTGGAACAAAGCTGTGAGAATCATGAGCAGTTGGATTAGCGGACACCTCCACCCACAGCCTCGGCGCTCCTCTGCAGCCCGGCGAGGAGGAAGGAGGACGCCGCCGTCCAGTCATCCAGCGCACTTATTCTGATGCGGCAATATTTGAACCCCGAGACGCTGCCAAGACAAATGCAGCCAGCGCACACAGCCGCCTCTCCTCACTGCTTCCTGATGCACCATGTTGGGGGGGGCAGATTAACGTGAGAATGGTGGAGGAATGGACGGCGTGTGGGAGGGACGCATGATGGATACAAGATGTGTGAAGATCCTCGGGCAGGATGATTATGAAGGAGCTGGAGGAATCACACCGAGTTACTGGAGCGGCGTGCGGACGGCGGCGGGCCGACGTCACGTGAGGCGCGGCTCCGGGGCCGAGGCCCGGTCCCAGCGCGGCGGTGAGACGTGTCTGGACGGAGCGCCGCCGTCACAGGCCCGGGAGTGGAGCGTCCGGATCCAGCCCGGCTCTCCACATGCTGGAACCATTACGCGACGTCACGGTGGCTCCATTTCCCACCAGCGCCGGCGTGTGTGACAGGAAGTGATGTCACGGGCTCAGGCTAGGCCAACACACCTGCTATGCAAACGTTTGTGTGTGGTGTGTGTGTGTGTGTGTGGAGGTCAGCAGGACAACATATGGATGCATCAGCTGAACTTAAATTAATTAGTTTAATTAAAACTAATTCAAAAGGATGCTGTTGGTTTTTGAATGATTGGTCAGTAAATATCATGAAATCAAGTTTCCAGACTTTGGTGTGTGTTGGACAGTGCAGCGCCCCCGGAGGCCAGGCCTGGTACTGCAGCAAGTGAACGCCATCAAGTTCAATTTGGCAAATAAATATGATCATTATAACTCCACACTAGACTTTTACAAAAGTGTTAAGAATGTATAAGGCCTAAAATTTGTATTTCATTGTGCAAAAAATACGACAAAACAATTTCCATAAAATGATAAGACTTTCAAACTCTGTTCTTGCCTTGTAATTCATCCTGCAGGTGGAAATGTCACACTTTTACATGATCTTAAAACACACCCAGCCGTTCACTCTATTTATATCACAATATCGTCAGAGCTGCGGCGCTCTTCACTGCCTGCAACCCTTCACATTTACATACTGATGAAGTAAATTGGAACTAAACTCTGCCGCAGAAACTCTCAAAACAATATTCGCACCCTGAAAAGTCCCAGGTGTTTATTTGTCTGCATTTCAAACGCGTCGCCCTCTCCTGTGTGTAAACTGGTTAAGCACTTAATCGCTGGTTCCAGGGGAAGGCAGAGAGGAAGCAAAGCGGGACGGTAAAAGTGGATTATTTTGCAAGAGGGAGAAAAAAATGGGGGTAAAAGAGGGAGAAAGAAGAGAGCGGCTGAGCAGCAATCAATGTGCTTTATGTTTTTTTCTCCCGCAGAGCTCCGCGGGGATTTGCGTTGAGTGATCTGAAGTGGCGCCCCACCGTGCAAACCTGAGCGCTTTGACTCCACATAAAACCGTTCAATCACAGAGCGCCATGTTCCGCTGAAACGCCCCTGATGAGATCATTAGCGAGGACGAGCGAACGGCCGCTAATGAACAGCGCCGGGGCGCGCCGGACGAAGGACGGACCCCCGGAACCGGGGGAACGTCACTGAACCGTGTTTTCAGGTGGTTTGGAGGAGTCATCCTCATGTCCAGCAGAGAAACGGATTTGATCCATTTTCACCTGCAGGAACACAGATCCAGGTGGGACGAGTCTCTCTCGGTTCATAACAGAGATCCCGGGGTCGTCCATGGCTCTGCCTGCTCTGAAATGTTAAAAATCAGATTTAATGCTCCTGCTTTTATTTTATTTTGAAAGTTTTGTGAGAGTGTGTGTTTGGCTTCACTGTGACATGTCAGCCAGTTGGATGAGGTGGTCTGTGGTCTTTTCTAGAAACATTCGGAATGAGTTTCGGGTTGGGATCGACAGCTCTGTTGTCATGACAACGCCTCCACACTTTCAAACTTCCACAGCGTTTTATGGCCCCTTTACATGACAGCAGTGCTCCGACACACTGAAAACACAACTTTTTGAAAATGCTTTCACTCCATCTACAAGGAAACGGGAAAAAGGCAACTTTTCAGCAGTTTTCCTCCAGATGAAAAGGTCTAAACGAAACGTCTCCACTTGTCAAGTGAACGAGGCCTCAGCTGAATTCTTGCTTCATAGTAGGATTTAAACAATTTTCTCTGTTTTCTCTCATTAGCGTGGTTTAAGACTCTGGTGGCTTGTTATGCTAACTGCATCGTTTCCAGCGTTTTCCATCCAAACGGGCAAAGTCTTCAAAAGGCTGACAGGTAAACCTGAAGAGCGCTGGAGATCAGTGATCCTCAGAACCGTACGGTGCAGCGGTTGGCGTTCGGAGCTCCTGAGCGCGGCTCGGTGCAGCCGGGCTGTGCGTTCGCCCAAACTTCTGAGCAGAAGTGATTCATTTGTTGTTTTGAACCTGCCACTGTTGTCAGATTCATCAGCGACGGCGATGCCGGCAGGACGCCGCCGACATCAAACGGAGCCGAGGCCCCGGCAGCTCCGCACCAAAACAACATTCTTCTTTCCCTTTGTGGCGCTCGGGATCCTGGGAACACGGAACCCGGAGCGCTCGCATTGACAGTTCCTCCTGTTAGCCTGCACGGAAAAAAAAAAAAACAATGTTAGGATAATGATGCAAGCCATCAAGGAGAGGCGGTAACAAGGCTTCGCCCCTATGCAAAGTGATCCGCCGCTCGTCTTCAACATACCTGCTGGTTTCCACAACGCGAGCGACTGGACCGAGTCTCACGGCCTTGCCCGACGGACCGCGGCAGAGAACAGGAACTCTGCTCTGGAGGCATCTCGACTGCGTTTCCACTTTTATGAGGGTTTCTTTTTTTTTTATGTCCACTGAAACGGTCTCTGAAAGTCGGGATTACAAGAAAAGTGCTTTCATCCTTTGTCACAACATTCGGCTGGTCCAAGAATAACCCGACAACAAACAGGAGCAAGCAAACTCCCACAAGTCCGCTGCCAGCTGTCGTGGACGGGTGACAAAGGCCTGACCGGCGGTACGCTGGACAGCGGAGGATTAGACCGCCACGCCGTGCACAGAGATGCTCCAACCACATGAAACAGCCCTCAGCGGCGGCGGCGGCGGCATGTAGAACACAGCTCCTGTTCCCTGCTTTAGAGCCACATGCGCAGATTAAACGCCGGGGGACATGAAAGGGCTTGACCACCTGTCTCCGTCCTGAATGGGACCTCAGGGAGATCCTCCTCCACCGGCTCGCCACCTGCTTCCTCCACCTCCTCTCTTTAAAGCCGCGCCGCTCTCTGAAGATCCCACCATGCCACTTTGTCAGGAAGCCCAGTCCAACATGGAGGCCACGTGCAAAACCACGTCACACTGCGCCGCCGCTCCGCTCAAACCGTGGAGGAGAGAGTCTGAACAACTCCGAGCTGTTTGGGTCCAAACATGAACCTCGGGGGGATTTCAGACCTGCCTGAAACTCCTCCTGTTGCTCCAGAGCGCCCGGTTTCAGAACACAGCAGGACAAGTTTCAGTGAGGAAGAGGTCGCACTGTGTCGTCCTGTCGTTGGTGCTGACGGAGACGGCACGTCTCGAGGTCCTCAGGTTCGTACAGTTTGCATGTTTTCCCTGACTGGCTTTCTGACTTTACTGTTTTCTTCTGTTTCCACAAAGACGCAGTCGCAGCGTTTTTCAAATCTTCCTCCTAGGTGGAACCAAAACCAATCAAATGATCCATTCACTGTGAGACCAACACACAGATCAATCTGCTACAGCCTTATTAGAGTCGTGTGTAAAATGTAATCATTTTTTAAAATTAATCTTTGATTATTTTTTATCATCATCCTAATTTTTAAATCTTTTAAGGACCCAGTGATATTTATTACTGAAAAAAAATCTACTTTTTCACAAAGTAATTATTAGAGTTATAGTTGATCAAAGCACTCATGTGAATAAAGAAGGGGTGTCAAACATAAGGCCCGTGGGCCTAAACCGTCCGGCAAGAGGCTCCAGTCCGACCAAACCAAGAAAATAGTAAATATTCCAAATAAAAGACAGATTTTTCTCAGGATGGGATTGATTGAGCTGTTTGTGGCCTTCAAATTAAAATGTGTTTAACACCCAGGATCTAAAGATTTAAACGTCTAAATCAGGTAAGAGACGTGAATGTCATGGTAAAACAACAAAACTCAACATTCGCAATGCAAAAGTTACCAAATCCATATACTGACTACAGGTGAGTTCCTCTCTTAAATCCACCACAGCTCATATTTTATGGAAACTGGTAAAATTACTTGTTGATTTTTGTTTTTTTTTAACACCGACTCAAAACCTGCATTTAATTGTTAGAAATGAAAAACAAAATCCTTTTAAGAGGAGACTGAAACAAGAAATGACCGTGTGGAGCTGAGAGGCCTGAAAACTTTGCGACTGCAGCGCTGATGAGATGAGAGCAGCGTTTGGCTTGTGGAAGCTGCTGTATGTGGGCTGAAGCTTTGGTCCATGTGTGACAGGCGGTGTGTGGAATAAGAGCGCTGGCTGTGCAGAACGCCGCCTCAGAAGTCGCTTCTGTGGTGAAAAGCAAAAGAGGAAGAAGAAACAAAGTCGTGAGAAGGAAAGCAAAGCCCGTTTCAGCCTCTCTGACTCAAGTCTGCCTCTCGTAGCTCAAGGCGAACCGTTTTCATCCTCCCAGAACAGCGGCTCGTGACGCTGAGGAGTCCGTTTAGCAGCAGTGGAGTCGAGGCGAGCGAGGCCGTCCTCCTGCAGGAGCGGATTACAGCCACGGCGAGCCGCAGAGGTCCTGGAACCATAAGTGCAATGGATCGGGCTTTGATGGAAGTTTATCAAACTCAGCCGAGGAAGAGGAGAAGACATTAACATGCCAAGTTGTACTGAGCGTCAGATTTAATGGCTGGAGTCAGAAAGGCTGGCGCACATCAAAGGCCACTTTAAACAGACGACCGTCGTCGTCGTTAAACTTGGCCGCAGATGGATTTTTTTTTTTCTTTCTCTCTGTGTTTTGGACGAAGACGAAAAAGGTTGATTTCTCCTTCATTCCTCCCGCGGCCATGTAGGTCAGTGTCAGCGAATCAGATGTAACGTGCATTAGTGAGCCGAGCCGAGCCGGGCCGGGCCGGGCCGGGCAGCCAGACCCAGACCCAGACCGGCCATCTGGCAGCTCCGGCAGCGCTCTGAACACACACGCCAGCGTTCAGCCATCAAGCCAAATGATTTAATGATAGATTTTATACCAGCAGGGAAAAGTCAGCGCGTTGCACAATATGCCTCCACATCAGACGGTTGTGAAATCTAAACACGGAGAAGAGAACTGCTGTCCTCAACCAGATTTCACACATTTTCAGTGGAAGAGACAAGGTTCTGTTCAATAATTCATATTCCGTGTGTTTACATGGGACTTTTTATTGCTCTATAAGTCCGAATTAAGCCTAATTCTGTTCTGAAATGACCATGTAAACGCCTGAAAACTTTATTCAGGCATTTACATATATTATATTTGATTGTGGGATGACAGCCTTTGTTGGATTCTGACTAACTGTTGGTGGAGCGGAGTGTGAATGTGGCGTTTGCATGTTCTCCCTGAGCACAGGTTCATGTGTGACTATAGAAGTGATGGTGGATGAGCGAACATCTGCCCTGATGTTCGAGCCATATTTAAGACATCCAGTGATATTGGATTCTCTGATTGCTGAACACATGAAGTGGAGCAGACCATCAAAGGGGCTGCAGTCTGTTCCCATGCTTGTTCCTTGAGTCTTGCTATTAAATATAAGAAGATCGGGTTAAGTGATCAAAGGCCGTGGCTTTCTGGGGCTTAAGTGTTGCTCCATTTCATCAAAGGCCATTAGTCTTTTTAACCTCCATTACCGCAGGTAACTTAAAACTGGCAGGTAATGGAGCTCAGCCTTTTCCTGTAAATACTGTACGTGCCTCTTTCAATGGGAACCAATATGAAAGAGGATATAATGACACAAAACGGCAGCTTCTTTTCTCACATTCCTCCAACAACAAAGGCACCTGTCTCTTTTATCTGCTCTAAAAACAATACGAGCGGACTTCAAACGCGCATCCGGCTGACACTCGCTTTTCCCTCCGACCAGAGTGTTTATCAGACAGGCATATATCAGGCCGCCCGGGGCATTGTGTTGCCAGCGGCCCACTTCCTCGCGCCCCTGGTTAATTGTCACGACATGTGTCCTTCCAAAGCGCGGCTTGGGAGCCATTAGCCGGCACTTCCTGTTGACGGCTGCCGTGGCACTTGCTCCCCTTTGTTTCTCCAACATCTCCTCTAATTTTATCTTCTGTGCATTTTGGAGTTTCGCTCGTTTTGCAGGGATAATAAAACAGCTGGTGGTTTTCGCGGGGGCCACCCATGCGGGGCGCGCTCAGCGAAATCCTCCCCGAACCGTCCACCGATCGATCGCGGTTCAGAAACCGACGCAGACTTCAGGTAACGCTCAGGTAGCTCGTTTGGCTCCACCTCAGGCGGTTTCACGCTGAAGAAACAGTTTATTTTTTACACAATCACGTCTGGTTTTCTGAAACAATCTGCATGCCTGCAGGATCTGGACCAGATGGGAAATAAAATGAAGCCTCCTCTCTTTCTTTCTTTCTGTTCTCTGTTCTGTGGGAGAGAACGAGGTGGAACAATGTGCATTAAAGACAGACATGCTCTGAAACATCAGGCCAGCATGTGTTGGCACGCCTCAGCCTGGATAGCATGAACACACACACAGCCACATCAGCAGCCTCATCGTGGGGCCAACTCACACTGGACTAATGCAAAACAACAAGAATATTCACAAGAACACCACGAACAAGGCCTCTTACATGGTCAACATGAAAAACTGACGAAAACCGAATGCATAGTGGATATAAAGTAAGTAAATGTGTATGTAAACATGTGCACTGTGCACCTGAAAATGTGCCAAATATTCAAATATTCATCCAACTATGAGCCAGAAAATAACAAATAATACACAGTATTGGAGGTCGGTAAACTTATTTTAAGCAACATTTAAATGAATAAACTATGGATGTGGGATTTGGATTTGGGATTTGGATTTGGATCACTTTGACAGGTTTCAGTACAAGACCGACTTCAGCAGCCTTGAAATACCCTTCAGCAAAATGTTGTTTCACAAATGAACCAATTAATGATAATGATTACTGTGTTTATTATGTCTATTTAGGACTAATTCACACTGAACGGCTCTTGAACTCATCAGACTGCTAAAATCACGCCGTCCGTCTTCAGGATGGACTCCTTTCATTTGTTTACCTGTTTTCAGTTTCCATGTGTTCTGTTCGGTTCAGCTGCAGTAAATGTCTGGATTTAGACCTGGTAATATGGTTCATCCTGATTGATTTAAACATCAGTCTGACAGATCGGAGCTCGAGAAGCTGCTCTCGCTTCCTAATGAGCACCTCTGAACATCGGAGCGCTTTAACTTTAAACATCTCTCTCTTTCCCGCTGCGTCGCCGCCGCCGTCGCCGTGGTTGACGTTGGTATCCTGGACACTCGGTCGTCTCAGTACCTGCTGCCAGCTGGAAGCCCCGGCCTCTCTCTCTCTCCCTCTGTCTCTCTCTCTCTCTCTCTCTCTCTCTGTAAAGACTCGACGCAGCTCTTTGGCCACGCTGTTTCCTGCCGGTATCTTGTGACTTTGTGACTAATCACATGTCCTTTGAAGCGCCACTGATCTCACTTTGCGGCCGACAACAAGCACAACAACACGCACTTTTATGACTTGCGGGAGTTTTTGTGTTTTTTACCCCCATAATGCTTTGATGTTTGTCCTCGGCAGCGCTGTGATCCGTCTCTCGCTCCCTCCCCGTCCCTCGTCCCGCTGCCTCGCTATCTAATCCCAGACGAAAGGGAGTTGGACACTCATTCCAAAAAGTTGGATTTGTAAATAGCTTGAACCACATCTAAGGGAGAGACCGAATTAGCAAGAAAACACCAACTCAGGGCAGAGAAAGGGAGAAGGAAAAGTACAATGGTGTGGGATGTTGAGAGGCAGAAATCCTCTGGTGCGTCTGGTACAAAAGGTTACAGATGACAGTCGAGTTTTCACCAGGGTTTCTTCCAGAGTGAACCTTGCAGCCAAGTTCAATTTCCATCCTCAGTCAACATGGAATGATGTTTGAAGTGTTTTTATGGGGAAATTATCGACTAACTGAGTCACTCTGGGTTCTTGGAGGAGTTTAATCGCTAACACACACACGACACTCTTCAAGGCGTGACGGCGCGTCGACGCACTGCGGACGGGACTCCGGAGTGATCCGCGGCGTCCGACGTGCCGACGTCCCACCCCAGCTGTCCCGCCCGCCCCTCCACCAGACGCCAGCAAGGCACGGCGGTCCGACCAGGGAGCTGCTGGCAAACAATACCAGGGCCCGGTGCCATCGCCAGCTGCTTCCTCCCCACAAACAGCCCCGCTGGACTGGACCGGACTTATTTATTCCTCCTTTATAAGGCCGACATGAAAGACGGAGCTGTTTACGTGTGTTTATTATGACTTGGGTTCACAATAGGAGTCTTGAGGAAGACTCCCTCAGAGAATCAAAGTGCTGCTGTGTGTTTGATGCCGGGTACAAGTGGCCTCCACCGCTGGGATCAGCTGCCGAGTGTGGCCTCATTAGTTATCGTGAAGCTTGACTCGGTCCAGGAGCACGCCTTGCTTCCTCACCCTCCAGATGTTTCACGCTGGATCTGGACTTCTCTTCACCTGCAGCAGTGTTTTTCAGCTGTGTTGTTCCACCTCGTCACAACACAACACACAGCAGTAGAGACGTGCACGAGCTCGGACTGTCAGCAATTGAAAATACAAGTGGTTTAAAAAAAAAGGATGTAAACAACACTGCGTTTATGACTCAATGAGTCCATTTCACAGTTTGACATTCAGTCCACCAGAGGGCGCCACTGTCAGTCAAAATACTGGAAAATACTGAGAGGAAGAAGTCAAGCTGACTGCTGGTGGATTAACACTTCAAGCATTTTCTATTCACACTTTTTCATCTTCAATGTTTACATGGTTTTCAGTTTCTACAAATCATCATAGAAACTTGTTTTTATACCAATATCAGTATTAGTAAATATCAGATATCAACTATAGCCATAATATTAATACTGGAGACGGGTATGGGTCAAAATGTTCATTGTGGTGCGTCTCCAGGAGAAACGCGACGACTGTTCCTGCACACCACAGCTGTAGGAGACAGTTCTGCACATGCTCAGTAGAGACAATAAGAACAGTATTTTCCTCCAAGGTGTCATGACTCCCAGTAAGCATCTTGCTGGTCCAGGTCCCAGTCCAGATTCTTCTGGTCCTGGTCCTGGTTTGTGTTCTCCCAATGGCAATGTTTCATTACAAAAATGACCAATAACACCAACAAATGGACATTAAAACTATGTCAGGGGTCATATTTCATGATCACTGTCACATTTGCATGATCACGCTGATCTTTAATCCCTCTTCATGTTGCCTCTTCAACTGCTTGATTCATTTCAGTCGAGTAACTCGTGACAGACGCCGGTCATTTTCCCACCGTGTCTCCTCTAAGCCTCAGTGTATCTGAGGCACAGCTGTGAGGAGAATGGCAGCGCCTCACGTCTGCAGCCGATCGGGGAGGAGATGAAGGCCCGGCGGGAGAACCGGGCCATGGTGGAGGTGTGGGTACCGGGCCTGCTGGGCTTTATCCACCAGCATCTGCAGAGGGGCCAGAGCCAACTGATAAAGATGCAAGAAAACACATGGAGGAGGGGATGAAGGCAAAAGGAGGGGGGAAAAAGAAGAACCATTAAGTTTACATAGGTTTCTACCCCCATCCCCCCCACCCCCACCTACCATCCATCCAACATCCACTGGCTCCAGCCTTCATCTCTCCTCCCACCTGATGGGAAGGCCACTTTGATTCAGCGGCATGCTGGCTCTCTCAGCTTTTAACCGTCCTCACTGTAATGTACAGTAGCTCTGTCGACACTCGCGTCCTGATGAGAGAAAACAGTTTCATCCATTTATGCATCAGACGCTCCGACCACACGTTTGGTTTGAGCAACATCTTCATCTGAGGCGCCTTTCATCTGGATTTCTAATGAAATGCTTCATTCCCGTGTATGTTTTCACTTCACAAACTCCCGCTTTCATCTCCAAACCAGTGGAACTTTGGGGATGAGCAGAAGTTTTGCTGCTCTGGATCTCAACTGCCAACATTGACACGCGTCCTGATGTTTGTCCCATCCAGTAGGGGGCAGTGCAGAATGGATAATCTGGTTAATCTACTCATAAAGTCATATAGGAAGAGAAGGAGACAATATGGATGATAGAAGGACTGAAAAATATTTGAAACTTTAACACAGATTAAACCAATTTGGTTTGTGCGAAGTTAAAGTAGCATAAATTGTGATACCTCCTTTCTTCTTCTTTGTTCATCCTTGTTGCCGTTCAGGGAAGAGCAGAAGCACATTTCGACTGTTCGAGTGAATCAGACAATGGAGAAATGGGTTGTATAACCTTTCAACTCTCACTCTTACAAAACATGAAACAGTGATTAATGATTCTTTTGGGCTAAACACACGAACCGGCCAGCTGCTTCTCATTATAATCCCACATTTCAGGCACTAAAACATCAAATTTCAACATTACATCAAACCAACAAGGCCAAATCTGAAGCAGCGGAATCACCTCAGGCCACGAACAACATGAACTCCAACAGTCATGACAGGATCAGCCTCTCACTGGTGAAATCTGCCTGTTTTCGAGTCACGACATGATCCTGTATTTATACAGAATGAATTATGCTGAAGAGCACGACAATTAAACACAATACTTCAGTGAAATAGAGGGAAAGTGATGAATGCATCTCCCTTCCCTCCATCCCACCCTGACCATATTGTATCAGAAAAAACATATTTTTTTCTTATGAATACAAAAGGACCCTCGATCTCACACACTGACTCTATAGTT
The DNA here is from genome assembly GCF_902148845.1 of Salarias fasciatus. Lineage (NCBI taxonomy): Eukaryota > Metazoa > Chordata > Actinopteri > Blenniiformes > Blenniidae > Salarias > Salarias fasciatus. The sequence goes on along the minus strand of NC_043750.1, from coordinate 40,212,189 downwards.
CAAATTGTGACATTAAATAAAATATTCTTGTTTTTTCTTGCCGATTTCTGTCTTTTCTAAATTTAAACCATGAATCAGAGGCAAAATATGCCATAATAAAGTGCAAAAACACAGCATTGTTTTAGTTACTGTATGAAATCTGAAACAGAATCTCACTTGTTGTAATCTAACCTCACACAAGCAGCATATCTCTAATGGGTTTTTTATATCTCATCATGTATTCTGTGAAATGTGTAAGCTTAATTTCAAAATGTGCAGAAAGGTGCATATTACCAATTACAATCACAGTGTAAAGATGTGTGAGCATTGTTAACGTTAATCTAATCAATTTTCCACTATTTTTATGTGTGCAGAAGGAAAAAAACATTTAATGTGTTAATCAGAAGGAGGATACATGGATCAGATGATGAATATTTGTATTAATAAAATCATATGCTAATGGATATAGATAATAAATAACTGAAAATATGTGTTATTATCAGAAAAGGACCTTGTGACTGTCCTACACATGCTGAAAAATGGAGATACTGCCTGTAGTTTAAACTGTGCAGCTCATTAAATCATATGTGAGACTCATTTCTTCCATTAAATCAGGAGAAGTGCAGCATTGCACTGATTCTGAAAGCTGTTTTAACTAAGACAGTAGGTTTTTTTTTTTAATGTTATTTTGCAAAGTGAAAAGCAGCTTTACTTTCATATACTGTATGTTCTTTATATTTGATATTACCAGTGAAGTACTGTGTAAATTTTCCAGATGAGGAAGTGTGAGGTTACAGATTGAGGTTTAGAAGAGTGTGAGCTGTGTTGATGTTAAACTAAACAGTCTCACGGTGTTATTATGTGGCTGGAGGATCTTTAATGCTCCACTCACTCCTCTTCCCATCATGCTCCTCAGTCTGGAGTCGCTCCACCATCTAGTGGCGGCAGCGAACACCGAAACCTCAACGCAGAGCACGGAACCGCTTCCTACCACACAGCACATTAAATAAGTCCTCATGTTGCTTCTATGGCAACACAAATAACTGGGAGCCAATCATTTGAAGTTCATCCATACTGCGCTAATGATGCTAATAAGGCTAATGACAAAGAGGAACCTCTGTTCTGCTTTCATGTCAGACAGAACAACATTTCCTTCCTTAGGACAGGATTGAATGGGTTCTGGCTTCAGACGGCAGCTCAATTCACTTTGAAAATCTTTTTTTTTTCTTTTTTCTCCAGCATGAGAGAGGAGGCGACTGGAGCAATTGAGAGAAAGCGGGAAAAGGATTGTTTGGAGTCAGAAACACATTTCAAAGGCTTCCCCAAAAACAGCCTGCGAAATCTGAGATGAAACCAGCTAATAAAGCGCCACACAGCAATAAATAATGCAACAAGAGGAAACAACATGAAAGATCTTTTCATCTCCTTATAGAGAGGAAGAGGCAGAGGAAGCGATGAGAACGTGAACACGCTCGGCTCGGCAGTCCGCGCCACACTTTGTTGGACTTTGCTTTGAAACTTTGCGGCTTGCGGTCAGGAGCAGGAGCGGCTTTGTGCTTTACAGTGTTTAATCGAAAAAATGAGAAAGAAAAACATGTTTTCTTACTCATCCTGAGCCCCCGCTCAATAACCTCTGACGCTCGCTTCCAGTTTCATGTGATGTTGCTCCACATGTGTTGTTTTCCTCTAATCCCTCCCCTCCACTTGCTGTAATTTCCCTAATTTCACATCAAGACTCTGTTTGCTCTCACTACATCCTCTCTGCTCTGACTCAGTACATTCAGCAGGGCTGAGAAATCCCCCCGCACACGCCCAAAATAGTTCTGTCCGCCAGCTGACGGACAAGGACGCACATCAAACCCACCGCAGAGGGGTGGCGGGGGTGGGGGGGGTGGGGGGAGGGGGGTTCGGACGGGAATCAACGCCAGGGTTTCCTCTCATAATCTCCGTCAGATTAGAGTGGACGTGTGTGGACGGGCGGGCTTCCTGGAGAGGATGAGGGGGGATTGAGTGGTGACTGGAAGTGGACTGTGTGGTTAACATATTATTATTATTACTGGGGGGGTGATGTGGGGTGGGGGGGCATTAGTGCTGCATGTGAGGCCTACAGAAGTGGAGTGAAAAGTGAAACAGAGGAAGACAGAGTGCCAAAAACTGAGTCTGAGCTGCTGGAAGACACTGACATCTTGTGGCCAGATGAGTTCAATTCAATTCAATTCAGCTTTATTTATGAAGTGCCAATTACAACATGGTCGTTTCTAGACACTTTTACAGAGAAAACCCAAAAGATCCACATTAGCAAGCATAAGCTACTGTGGAAAGGAAAAACTCCCTTTTAACAGGAAGAAACCTTTGCAGAACCAGGCTCAGAGGTGGCGGCTTTCTGCTGTTCCGGTTGGGGTGAGGGGACAGAAAGAGAAGGAGATAGGACAGACAGTTTCTTGTATCTACATACAATTCATACATAAACACAGGGCACATAGGCTACAAGAGGAACAATCATCAATGAAACTCAAGTTTTTGTTTTTTTTGTACAGTTTTTTTGACAGCATTGCTCTATGAAAGTTGCCAAAGACATTTTAAAGCCCTTGTGGGTGTCCATGCTACCGTACTGTGCAGTGTAGACCCAGTGTGGTTCTGGTGCAGACCTCTGTCAGTCCCATCATTCGCCCAGGTAATGTTGCATCCTGATATGACTTTATTGTTCTTTGTGTGTGTGTGTGTGTGTGTGTGTGTGTGTGTGTGTGTGTGTGTGTGTGTGTGTGTGTGTGTGTGTGTCCTCCCAAGCCGTAATTTGTGTACAACAATTTTGTGCACAACACAACTGTAGGAAAACCGAAAAAAAAAGTCACTTGTGGGGAACTAATTTCAGTACCCACAAGATTAAACAGTGTTTTTCTTAGCCATGTTGTTGTTTCTGAAAAAAGTAAAAGTGCAAAAACGTTTCTTTAGGGTTAGCCATTGTTTTGGTAAGGGTTAGGGTTTGGTTAAGGTTACGATTAGGGTTAGGGTTAGGGGTTAGATATGAATGGGAGTCAATGGTATGTTCCCACAAGTTATGGCGTGGGAGAGTGTGTGTGTGTGTGTGTGTGTGTGTGTGTGTGTGCTTGTGTGTGTTTGTCCCTATATGAACCTCCTGTATTGTGGTCTTGATAAAATATTTCAGAAGTCTCTTTTTTCTCCTTCCGTGCTTTCCTTCTTACCGTTTTCTGTGGTTTACTCTTTCGGAGGACTCAGCGTTCACACGTATTGATCATTTTCTCAACAGATGTACACATCTTTGGCCAATAAAACCTGGTCTGGACTAAATCAATAGTCCGTTCAATTCCTAGGTCAGGGGTGGGCATTCCTGGTCCTGGAGGGCCGTAGCCCTGCATGTTTTCTATGTCTCCCTCAACACACCTGAATCGAATCAAGATTCATGGCCAAGTCCAGCAGGAAGTCAGATAATGAACCTCATTGCAATCAGCTGTGTTGAAGCAGGGAGACATGGAAAACATGCAGGGCTGCGGCCCTCCAGGACCAGCAATGCCCACCCCTGTCCTAGGTGTTCCCTGTCACTGTGGAGGTGGTGAAGGTCAATGGGTCGCAGCTCCTCAGGAAGCACAAGCTGAAAGGAGATGTCTGAACCAGTTTGTCTTCTGCGATAGAGGACTCCATTTTGAAGTTTGAATCAGCCAAACTCACGCAGTAACAAGGGTAGCTCAAGTAGCTCAGCTCGAAGACTGGGAGGTGAAGTCTGACTGGTCTCTATCTGAGTGATAACAGCTTTAAGAGCCGGGTCGAGCCTCTGTTTCTGTCTGAGCTCACCTTCTGTGACAAAGAAACCATCTACCCAGCCTCAAAACTGTCAGGAACAGCAGCAGCATAGAGGTATAGACTCCACCAAAGCTTTGCCTGGACAGGATGTTGATTTTGGATCTGGATGTGCAATTGTAACTGCGTGTCTGTCACAGATGGCACGTATGACTTCTCTTGAAACTGTGTCTGCGTTTTGTTTTCCGGCCCGATACTGAAGTTGGAAAGAAAAGGTCAAGGCCGAAAGCCACCGATAACTTGTTGCGTCCAGCTTTGCAGATGTTAGGAGGTATGTCAACGAGTTACTGTCCGTTACAATTGTAAAATTCGTGCCATAAAGATAATCTGAGAACTTTTCAGTAACAGCCCACTTGAGGGCTAAGAATTACAGCCTGTGAGTGGGATATTTCATTTCACTCTTTCAATGTCCTCTGCTAGTGAACGCAATGGCCCTCAACTGCCCTCCTTGGAGTTGGTACAGAGCTGCACTGAGAACAATGGTATCAGCATCAGTATGGAGAATATAGGGAAGTTTTGGGTCCGCAAAACCCAACACTGGTGCTGAGGTGAGTTTATGGATTATTTGTTCGAATGCTTCTTGACATATTTCAGTCCACCTCTGGCCAAATGAGTTTTCTGGATTGTGCTAAGCAGAGCTATGTTGTTTTGTGGGCTTTTTCTTGCTTTTTCTGAGTGGCGGGTAACCGGCAGTCAGCTCATTTAAGGGCCTGATGATGTTGGAGTAACCCTAACTCCTTAAGGTTGGTGGGGGTCGGCCATGGTGTTAGAGCTTTGATCTTTTCCGCATCTGTTTAAACACCATTCCCTGATACTATGTGGCCAAGATATTTGACAGATTTTTGGAAAAATTTGCATTTTTCAAGTGCCAATTTTATACCGAATTCTTTTAATCGTAACAGGACTCTCTGGAGACGCTGTTCATGTTCTTCAAGAGAGGATGAGAAAATAATGAGATTATCAATGAAGATAAGAACTTCCTTGAGATTCACTGGGCCCATACATCTCTCCATGAGCCTCTGAAACGTGGAAGGTGCATCAGTGATCCCTTGAGGCATCCTATTGAACTCCCGAAGTCCCAGTGGACACACGAAGGCTGTTTTCTGTTTGTTTGACTCTGCCATTTCAGTTTGGTAGTATTCTGATTTGAGATCCAAAACTGAGAACCACTTTGACCCCACTAATGCTGAAAATGCTTCCTCAAGATTTGGGAGTGTGTATGCATCCTTGATGGTCTGGAGGTTGAGCTTCCTGTAATCGATACACAAGTGAACAGGACCATCTTTCTTTCTGACTACTACGATCGGGGAAGCGAATGGGGACTCTGATGCTCTTATTACTCCCACATCCAGAAGTTATCGGAGATGCTTTCTCACAGCTTCCACATCATAGGGGTGTGTTGGTCTGGGTCTTGATTTGAATGGAGTCTCGTTGAGTTTTATTTGGTGCTGCACTTTATCTGTCATGCTGCGAAAACACTTCGGGCACTGAGTCGAGCATTTTCGTGACACGATCCTTCCATTCTGCAGGTAAGTTATCTCCAAGGTCTGCGAGGGGTCTTTGAATTGTTGGAGGGGCTTGGCTCTTTGACTGTTTGTTCTTTGTGAAGAACTCTGGTAATGGCATTAACATCAGCCAGCACACTGCCTGAGGGGATGACAATGTCATGATCTGTTTCATTTTTGATCATTGCACACTTGGTGGATTAAGATTGAGTGTGTAATTGGGTTGCATCTGAAGGTTGAGATCGATCAGGTTTTGGCTACAGTTTGCGGTGGAATCATTTGACTGAGAAGAATCAGCAGGTTGTGAATCAGGGGAGTTATCAACCTGTCCATCTGAGCTTTTGGCAGTGGCACTGACAGTTTCAGAAGCTGGAGTCTGAATGGATTCAGGTGATACAGTGAGCTTCGCTAGTTGTTCTTGAAGCAGCTCTTTCAGTGAGTGTCTTCATGTATGCCCTGGTGACATTTTGTGCATTTACTGCATGCACTTCTGCTCGACGTTTGATTTGAAAAGTGATTTCAGGTTGTGTTGTGCTTTGGATACTGACTGGGAAAAAGGGCTTCAGGGTTTCCAGAGCACTGGTGTGGTTGAACTCAACTTTTACTTGCCGGTGAAACTCTGAGTTTAGGTTGTTGATGTGAAGACAGTGGTTAATTGAACCGTGTTTTGCAAGGTAACTTGCTGCTTCTTCATCAAGATCACTGTTGGAAAGTGCTTTTATGATTACTGAATTTGGAATTTTAACTGAATCTTGAAATACAATCTCTATTGTTACTGGAATTTATTTTGGGATTTAATTGTTTTAAATGTTTGGAGTTTATTTTTCTTGTAATGCTTGAGTCTCATTCAATTTCACAATAACTCCTGGCTGGCTCGCCACTTGTAGCCCTCCTTTACTCTCAATTTAAATTATGGTCACTCAAATATATGAAATGGGATTATTTAAAACTAGAATTTGGCACTCAGAGAGCGCAGACCTCCACCACAGCTGAAATCAGTCACCAACAATAATAAGAACGCCATATATAATAAAACAATATTGTGATCAAGGGTGTGATCGGAGCGGAGCGCCTCTGTCGCCCTCTCTCCCTGTGTGTGTGTGTGTTTATCTGAAAAGGAAAACCGAAAAGCAACATAATTTGTTATTTTACTTCATTTTAATTTGAAAATTGACCGGGTTCTCTTGTATTTTCCGTTCCTGACTTCCTGTCTTGTGCGATCTGCTCTGTCCAGCTTTACAACTGGCGGTGCACGGAGCGGCGCGCGGAGAAAATAGAGAGGAGCAGAGCGGCCGCGGTCCACGGCACCTCAGCTAGGTTAACAGGGGTGCTGATCTGAAACTGGGTGCTTGGCACTTCCGCGCGCGGCGCGTCCCGTGTGAACCAGGCGTTTGTCCCCCCCTGATGGCGGACCTGCACAACTACGTGAAAGATCGCCCTATCTCTCAATGATAAAGAATCCTTTAAAAAAATTCCTCGATCCAGACAGTGATCGGGATCATAACCAAAATTTAATGGATTGTAAGTTAGCCCAAGACCCACCTTTCCACAAAGTTTCATTGCAATCCGTCCATTACATTTCCGTAATGTTGCTAACAGACCAACCAACCAACAAAACAGACGGACCTGACAACGTAACATCCTGGCGGAGGCAATATCTGGAGCAGTGGGCTCGACTTGTAACAGGAGATGGGAAATGAATGAGACTGATATCACGGTTTGACAATATGAATTGCCAGCATTTGAACAGTATTATAAACAAAATACAATATGACAAAATATATATATATTTTTTTTAACAGAAATTCCCTGTGGTAGTCACCAAAATCATGTTCAACATTTCATCAACCAACCGTTCATCAACAAACTCAAAACGTTTCCCTTGTGGAGTGATTTTCACTCAATTGCCCAAATTCCTTGTCTGTGTGTGTGTGAGGAATTGTCCAGTTGATGAAAATGTCCTTCAGTCCTAAAGAAAATTGTCCAAGGAAGAAAATTAAGAAGAGAAAGAGTTCCAGGGTGTGTGTGTGTGCGTGTGTGTGTGTGTGTGCGTTAGGGACAGAAGGTGGAAAATGGCGTGGAAGTGGGGTGTATGTGTAGGGGAATACACAGGTCTGTATTCCTGAGGAGCACCAGCTGAAAGTTAGTCCACTGATGAAGGAGAACTACAGCATTGTTTCAGAGAATTTTATTCTCTAATGAAAATAGAACCATAATCAAAATAAAATGAAAGAGCTAAAAGTCTTTAAACGGGGAAGAATAAAAAAAGACAAGTCTATAAAGGAGGAAGAGTAAAAAATCTAACTTAAAAAAAAAAAAAGTAAAACAAACCTGTCTACTCAGACGGCCTCAGGGGGTCACGTGGGACTGTTCCTGTTCCGTGATTCCTCCGCCGTCGGCTTCCAATCTGCGGCCACTTCCGGGTCGGCGTGTCTCCCTGGACGGAGCGTGGAGCTGCTGGGGGAGAGAGGAGAGGAGAGCACCCTCAGATCTTTCCTACAGAGTCGGGGGTGAACCACACGCACACGGCGCTCTCAGCGTTCACGTTTCTTGAACTTATCTTTCACCGAGCGTTGACAGTATCTCTCCTGGCGTCTCTTCTTGGATCCCTCACGGGCTGCTCCGTTCCACTGCAGCTCCTCCGTGGCCAGCCTCTGTTCCTCGGCACCGCGGCTGCTGTCTCGGGCGTTCCTCCTTCCCTCCTCCGCGTCCGCACTGCCCCGTGCGTCCTCTGTTGTCTCTCCCCTCCACGCCTGTCCAAACCTCCCTTTAAGCTGCACACGTGGCTGAATTATCCAAGCGGGACTTTTGGGGAAGGGGGGGTGTGTCCAGTCAATTATCTCCAGTCCACAGCATGTATCGTCCACCCAGTTCACGCCATGCAAAATATAAAACCGGTCTCAAACAACACTTCATAAAACTTCAATAAATAAATGATAAAAAAAGAAGCATGCATGTAAAACAAGACAGTGGGCTGGGATCTCCCTGACATATGTTTCTGGCCTACCACACCGGGCTGTGTAATAGCAGGATCTGGTTCATCCACGGACTAGGCCAGCACTAGTAGTTACACAAAACCATCAAAACTAGAAGATGATGAGGAATCGAACAGCATTTAGTATCAGTTCAGCTGGAAGTAGCTTTGTGCAGCTTCCAGCCCAGAGCTTCGTACAGTATCTCGCCAAAGCAGGCACTGGTAGACCTTCCATGTACTGTCATGACATTACACCATCCAGCGTAACGAGCCGGCAGTGGTCACATGATATTAATCAGAGCCTAAAGTGGTGTAGCGTCAGCAGCCTCTGTGGTCTCCACTGTTTTATCAACCCTTTTGCAAGAAGACGCCGTTTGTTCGTCAAGGAAGCGACGTGCACCTGACGCCACGCTGTCCTCTAGAACATGATTTGCTTTCATGAGGTGTCTTCTTCTTAGTTTGGATTTGACAGAAACACAGCAATGATTTTTATTACTGCCACCTGCTGGACAGTCTTGGCATTACATCTGGGTGAAACATGGTACTGTGAGTCATAACAATAATATAAATTGGCTCAAATTCCTGTAACTTACAAACTCACACTGTTAAGGATCTGAAGCAAGGCTACCCTGATTAAAAAAAAACAAAAACTCATTAATGTTCAGGATCAATATGCAAACAGTGAAAGATCAAACACAGTATAGTCATACACATGTGTACTAATATAACTTTACTTTTAAAGACATGAACATCACACAATTTGATTCAATGTTTTCACAAATCATATTTTACATCATAATATCAATATGATGTAAAATGTAAAATACCCCAAATTTATAGAGCCCAGATAAGAAGAAAAACAGGTTTGGGTGTCATCAGCACAGAAACAGAATCTGAATTAAACCGTTTCCTGATGTAACTCCTCATTCATGAATGTTAAAGGAACAAGAACATTGTTGTTCTTCAGTGGTGATAAAAAATTAATTATTGACTCTTCATGATCAAACTGCTGACAACTGGCAAGAAAAAGTCAGAAAAACCTTTTCATATGGAAATGGAATATATATATATAGAAATCGTACAATTCTCAATTCAGGATTTATGATAATACATGGAAATGATATCCTGTTTGTAGGGATGAGAATTGTTAAGAATTTAGCAATTACGATTCCATTATCGATACTGCTTATCGATACGATTCCTTATCAATTCTCTTATCGGTTCTCATTGAGTGAGAAATGAAACAATACAAATGGGGTGTTTGTATTAACTGTTTAATATCTTCATCCTGAACAGAAGAAAAAAATATCCATGTCATGAAAACTTTGCAAGTAGCCACAGTTTCATCCAGAGGCGGAGCGTGGGTCTCAGTACAGAGGGGGCGGAGCATTCTCGACGGGCCCTTATGTAATTTTACCATTCAAACAATCCCTCATGCTACCATCAAACAACACACTAATGCTCACTTTTATTGAGCCAAGCAAACCTGTATGCCTCAGAAAGCAGAATAAAGTCACAAACCAGTTCACAAACTTGTTCTGAAGAACAAATCCACATACGCACGCATGCACACACACACACACACACACACACACACACACACACACACACACACACACACACACACACACGCACACACACAAACACACACACAAATGCAGCCTGACAGGTATCAATCTCAGCGCGTTGAAAACTCAGATAAAAAGTCACTGGCTAAATCTGTACCATCTTTGATACAGCTTAAATATAAAATGAACACAGCTGGTCTAAAATTACACAATCTATTCAGATAGATATAGACACAGCTATCTATATCTTTTGGAATTCACGTATATTAGAAAAAAATAGACTCAGCGGTCTCTTATAGTTGAGAGCAACACAAGGCGCATTCAAATAGGCAGGTGTTTAAGACCACAGCATTCTGATAAAGATAATATTTTTGAAGGTTTCACTGACTCACCAGTGGCTCCGATGTTACGCTTTGGGTAGTACCGCTAGTGGCTAGCATAGTGTTTAGCATACTGTTTAACTTCCCTCCAAAGAGTTCAGATCAAGTGCAAAAGAAAAAACTCCTTCATGCCGCACAGCCAATCAGCGCTGGCTTACAGCTCTGATGCATTCATGAACAGTCGTAATGTACTACGCTGTGAAATATTAATGCAAACTTATGAGGTTGAGTTGTTTTTGCGACGATTGCTAAGACGGAACTACTTACTAAACATGGCGTCTGGGCGTAGTGATTTCAAAAGAAAAAGTAGTTCCCAGTATTTGCTTCAGTGTCGTAAAGCTACAATATTATTTGTTGGTGTTCCACAGCGTAGTGAATGTGCGGATTATAACGTGTCCACCAAAGTGTTTTAGGGTTGTTGGATTGTGTATTTCATGAGTTTGATGAGAGGGAACAAAAATACCATTCACTTCCATTGTGTCCGTCCCGAAAACCTCCTCGACTCACCTCTGAATAACCAACAGCTCGCCCTCACAAAAAAAGTAAGTATGCTGTTTGAAATGACTAAGGAATTGTGCTAAATGGGCCAATTTGCCAAAATGTTGAAGTATCCCTTTAAAGGTGCAGAAACATGTAAGTAATTCTACTGTTGTACTTTAGGGGGCACTAGTGAGTCAGCATGGTTACAAATTAACCATTTTTGGTGCTTATTGATTGACTGAGTGATTGAGTGAAGATGCCCTCTTTATGATATCCAAATTCCTTCCTTGAGACACATTCACATTCGACTTGTTCTTGAGACTGTGAGGAAAAAGAAGAGCTGAAGAAAACCTACACACAGGGGGAAGATGCAAACTCCACATAAATGAAAAAATGGAAGTGAACAAGGGATTGTGTCAGTGTGAGAAGAGAAGGCTCAGCGCAGCATTTGGCCCATGCAGTCCACACACTGTAAATACATACCATCAGTTCTGCTGCAGTCCAGGAAAATGTCATTTACACTGAGTGAATGTAGAATACATGACGCAAAATGATAGAATAAACATTTGAAAAAAAAAAGTCCTGACAAAAGCATCCATCCACCCATCCATCATCCATCCATCCATTAACCATCCATCCAATTCTAGATCCAGCCACCTGTACATCCATCATCCATCAACATCAAACCACACACTCTCACACTCTGGGCTGTCTCATTCGCATCATGTGTTTTTGGGTGTGTCGACAACCCATTCATCCACAGGTGGAACATGGAAACGTCGTATGTAGAGACAGAGCCCAGACTGGAACCAGAGTGCACTGTGTCGCCAGAAAAAGCCAGCTGCATTAAAGACATGTGGCCACTAGAGGGCGACAGATGCCAGTTTTAGATGAGAGTTTATTTAGGAAACCACGGCAGGGTTCAAACACACTGCAGTTCAGTTGTTTGCGATCATATTTGATGTTGGTCAGATGTCAGGTCCAGCTTCAGGAAAAAAAAAAAAAAACAACAAAGAAAAGAAAAAACAAAAAAAAAAAAAACTCACGTGCTTAAAAGAGTAGCGGATGCGCAAACGGCGGCGCGCGTTTCCTCTTTAAACTGAATCAAGAAGGAGGTTTTCATCACTATAAAAACTTTATGCGTGCTTGTCTCCGTCTGTGCGCGCGGCGCGTCTCTGTGCGTGCGTGCGTGCGTGTGTGTGTGTGTGTGTGAGGGAGAGAGAGGGATGGACGGAGTGAGAAGATTACCGCCGCTTTAAGCCGCGTGCGCCGCGCGCTCACCTGCACCGGGACCCTCCCCAGACGCACCTTTCGGGCTTCTCCTCTCCGGATCCGGGTCCGGACCGGTGCTCTGAACCAGCGGGTGACATGGATTAAGTGATCCGCGTGCGCTCCGGGGAAGGTGCGGCCGTTTTTCCTCCTTTCTGCTTCTTGAAGTTGCTCCTCGTCCAGGACGTCGGGGCGGCCCGCCCTGCGCGCTCAGGAGCGGATTACAGCGCAGGAACCCGCGGCTCGGTAAGGGCTTTACACCTCTCTGTAATACGGCCAACCAGACGGAATAACAAGCAGACACTCAGGAGCCAAAAATAGATTTCTGTCGGGAGAAATTGGGTCTGTTTTCCTTCTGTGCATCGCTGCGAACAGGCGGAGAAAAACGACGCACTGACTCGACAAGACGCTCAGTTTATTCCTGAAAGAATTAAGAAAAATCCCTCTTTTATAAACAGTTATCATCACATCACTGTTTTTTTAGTTTCGAGAGGAAAAGGTTCAGAATTAACTATTATGTTCTAAAAAAGTCAACTCAGCATGTATAATTAAAATCCTCAGAGAGCCCTCTGAAAGCCCCCTGCAGCTGAGGGAGGCTGCGCCCGCCGCCCATTCATGAAGTTACCTGTCCGGATACACCTCCATCACTGTGAAGGGAGGAGGAGCAGCGGGAGGAGGAGGGGGGCAGCACGTTCTGACTCCTAAATACAGTGGATTTACTGGAAGTTAATGCAGTTTATTCTACATGACACCACAATATTTCTATTACAAAACAAATGCCAGGCTCGTCTGGTGGTTTTGAAGGAGGAAAAATAACTGAAAAATGTCATGAATTAAATAAATATGTCATTTTCTGTACAGAGAGGTGAAGATAAAACAGCTCTCTTTGAAAATAATCTCCTGGATAAGGTGCAATATTTGTTCTTCTGGAACAAATATTGTGCAAAGTGTGAGTTATCTGTCATACAAGTTTAACAGTGCTTAAAAAAACGGTCAAATCTTGACTTGTCATTTATAGTTAACTGGGATTGGCTCCAGCTGGGGCACAGGACAAAGTGGTATGGCTGGATGGACTGATGGATGGATTGATGGTTGGATGGATGGATGAAAAACACCTCCAAACTTATCTGGACCAAAGAGGAGGTTTGTTCCTCTCAGACTGGAGAAGGGACTGTGAAGCGTCCGACGCCGGGTCAGGCTGAGAGGCTCCATGTTGGATACAGAGGTTGATGAACCTCCAGATGGAGAAAACACAGGCTAATGGATGCCCCCGCCCCCCACCCCCATCAGCTGTTCTGATCATGGCGTGGAGATATAACATCCACCTGTCCTCTGGGGTGTTTTAATGGGCGGAGCAGCGGTTTGTGCTTTCCGTGTGGAGTTTGCATGTTCCTCTGTGCCTGTGTGAGATTTCTCTGGCTGAAGTTTCAGGTCCACACACCAGTGATGCTACATGCTAAACCTGATTAAAGTCTGACTGACAGCTCAGTTCTCCTGCATCTGCAGGAATATTTACGAAGGGTTTGGGTTTTATTAGTTCTTACTTGTTTCATTATTTGTGACTGAAACATTCAACCCCTTTGTATTCCAACTCCTCCGGTTTATGTCCCGTCCTGAAGCCGTGCACACGTGTGTGTGAAGCGGCGGGATCGCCCTCCGCAGGCTTCCCTCGCTGCTCTTGGAGCGAGTGACTCAGTCCTTTTCTATATTCAAACTGCTACTAAACAATTGATGAACGGTCCTAATAGTACCAAGTCTGTGTGATATGAAAATGTGTTTTACTAATGCATCACTGCGACCGGGAACATGCACGGCTGCACACACAAACAACCAATCTGAGCGCAGCCGCACACACACACACACACACACACACACACACTACTACATGCAGCCTTGCAGTGGGATGTGGCTCCACATGTTGTGCTGCATCATGCTTGTGGGGAAACGCTGTTTCTGCACCGCCGTCTGAGGACGGCGCTGCGTTGGGATGAAGCCGTGTGAACCTGCCGCCGACACAAAGCCCATGGCCGGCGCTCGACGCTGAAAGAGAACAGAAGAAGAAGAAGAATATGAGGCCGGCTGCGTTGTGAAGGGCCTCCCAGGCTTTACTAATTTATGATGTTATTTTTAGGCTAGGCTACATTTTTGATGCTTCGTATTTGTCAAGTTTAATACTGAGTGAAACCCGGGTGTGTCTGTTAACCTCTTTGTACGCTGCGCGCCGCACGTCCCGGAAACGCTGGCGCTCGTGTCCACACATGTTGGGACGGGGCTGGAGTGTGCGGAGGCTTCCTGAGCCCCGCGGCGCTGGATTTTCATCAATAACACTCTGATCCAGTGCCACAGTTTGAGAACTGCTGCATGAAGATCAGTGTTGAAGATCAGTGTTTTCTGATGTCTACATGAAGAGCATTTTAGGACTCCTCTCTGGGAGTTCGTATGTTGTTCTTATGCTGCTTGGGTTGTTTTTGCAGTTTCCTCTTGTTGTTTGTTGTTCGGGGCTAATTGATAACAGTCTCTATGTTTGCAGTGTGATGGACTGCAGACCCGTCAGCTCCTCAGAAATACCCTGAATTCTTAAAGAAAATCTCTGTATTTTCATGCATTTTAAAGCCTCATTTCCATGAGTGAAAACACAAAACCTTCGTTGTGTTTCAAGTGTCTGTTTACACGACAACGATGCTCGGAGCCACTGAAAACTAAACTTTTAGAAGACGCTGCGATTCCGTCTCCATGGAAATGGGGAAAACGCTGCTTCCAGTTTGGACTTTGTTTAATTCATCGGAGAATTTCAGCATGAAAACTGAAGAAACTGAGAGCAGAGAGTCAATCATTAAAGCAGAAACTGCTTCCCTTGAACAGAGGTGTCAAACTTGAGGCCCACGGGTCAAAACCAGGTTGCCAGAAGACCCCAACCAGGCCCCTAGGATGATGGGAATAGAACAATTACAAAAACAACACAAAAACATTAGAATAACATCTGTAGAGATTCTATTAGAAATCGAATATTCTGCTGAATATTTTAATGATAAATCGGATAATACCCACGCGGCACGACATTCTGGTTTTTCTAAGGTAAATATGATCCCACACGATGCAAAAAGCCGCTGACGCCCAATTTCAGTTGTGCACTTGAAGTACTCATGTCTACAATGTGCAGCAGTGGGCGTGGCTTACCAGCAGTGGGCGTGGCTTAACAGCTTGAACCAATCACGCCGAGAACAGCGTTAGCCCGATGGATGGAGCTGTCCATCTCTGTTCCTCTACTCAGGCCAGGTGACGAGGGCTGAAATAGGTAAACAGATGCGTGTGTGTGTGTGTGTGTGTGTGTGTGTGTGTGTGTGTGTGTGTGTGTGTGTTGCATTATGTTGCAATGAGTGAAGTCGAAGCCAGATGAATGAGTGTGTGATGACTAATCGGAGATCCCATCACATCTCTTGGTGTGTGATTTCCTACGTGTTGAAGCACTTGACGCGAGTCTGTGCAACTTTTTTTGGTCTCTCTCTCTCTCTCTCTCTCTCTCTCTCTGTTCTCTGAATGGTCGTGATTATTATGATTTCCAGAGTTATCAGACCTGCAGGCCAGTTTTGTTCTGCTAACGATGACATCATTCCCACCAGATGATTTTAAAATGTGACCTGATTCACGAGGCAGTTACTATTGCAACTACACATCATCAGCAGGGTAAAACTAACCTGATCACCGCGGTCTGAACCAGCTCACGTTCCCTATTAGTGGAGAACAACCCATCGCTTGGTGAATTCTGCTTCACAATGATGCGAAGAACCGACATCGAAGGATCAAAAGCGCCGTCGCTATGAACGCTTGGCCGCCACAAGCCAATTCTCCCTGTGGGAAGGATAGTGAGGCCCTGCCTTCATGGTCTGACTCATACTGAGAACGGGACGTCCAGTTCTGTAGTGAAATTCGGTGACACTGGGAGTGTCAGTGAAACTGAAATGGGACGGCATTGATAGCAGTATGTAAAGGGGAAATACAATTTGAGATTATTTTGTTTTAATTTACTGTCTGAAATTCACACATTGGTGTCTTACAGACAGTTTGTGTAACCAGCTGGTGATTAAAGACACATTAACCTCAGGCTGCTGTTGGGAGTTTTTTCATCATTCAGCTCTTTAATGTGGGCTTTTTGTTTTTTTTTTTTCTTTATGGAGCAGGAGATAAAGTAACAGTCTGTGACAAATGCGAGTCAGTTTTTTAAACCACCAAATTTCTTTTTTGTTAAAGATTATACAGTTTAGATCAGAAAAAAATGTTTTAGCTTCGATTAACCATCTTGTGTGAGCACAGGAGAGTAATCCCCCCGCTGCACACACTCACACACACTCCTACTGTTTTAAAAATGATTTGTTTTTTAATTATTATTAAAAAAAGAAACAAAAAAACAAACAAGCGAACAAAGCCACATGGCACAAGTGCTGCTGGTGTGTTTTGTCGATGTTGGCAGGTCTGCATGTTTTGCCTTCAGCAGACGCTCCCTCCTGTCCTCTCCGCTCTCGGCCATAGTGCAAACGTTTTTAACAGTGTGTCACTGTTTACAGTCCATCTAGAACACAATCCTTAAACGATTAAACTGCTAAAACGCAAAAAAAAGAAATTGCCTCAAGTATTTTTTGTAATCTGTTCATGGATTTCCTGGAGTAAGACTTGCAGCTCTAACATGTGAGCGATCATGGAGAACCATCAAACAATCAACCTCTAAACAGCTTTCAGCAAAAAGCAACAGCGGCTTCATTTTTAATGGAGTCACTCTGTTTGAGTAGAGAGACAAGCTGAAAGTGAAGAGCTCCTCTTCTGCAGAATGTGTGTGTGAATGTCGATCAGAGCAGTCCGAGTCTCTCCTCATATGTTCACCCCGACGAGTCTGATCTGCTCCGAAGAGAAGCTGCAGATCTGATCGGATGAATCCGCGCTGGAGAGCAGTGGAGTGAGAGGCAGGTCATCTCATGTAGAACACACACACACACACACACACACACACACACACACACGTTATTCAGGTGAAAACGGGATCTGATTTTCCTGTTTCAGTGAAAAGCCATTCAGTGTGTGTTGCTTATCGGCTGAGCGGCGTTGACAGATAAATGTTTGCTCTGAACCGACGCCAGCTGAGTTCCCTCAGACTCTGGAGTCATTTTAAATCCCGGTGAAATATGGATCAACCCCTGAGGCCCTCACTCCGTTTGGGGCTGTAAATAACAGCCGGAACCTCCTGGACTCCTTCTGAGACTTGTTGAGGAAGAGGAGGAGGAAGAGGAGGAGGAAGAGCGAACCTGTCTGGTTCCTCCGGCGCTCATCCCAGCTGGATTGGTGCTGATCGGTGGTCTGACTGATTATTTGTAAATGATGGCACGTTGTGGGTTTGTGTTCGCTCGGTGATGCTGTGACACGGGGGTGCAGTGGTTTGCATTGTCGCCTCACGGACAGAAGGTTTCAGCTCAGCTTGTGTTCGCTGTCATTGCAGTTTGCATGTTCTCCATGTGCGTGCATGAGTTCCTGCTACAGTCCAAAAGCATGAGTCAAATATTGATTAGTGTCTACAAGACAT
Source organism: Salarias fasciatus (assembly GCF_902148845.1). NCBI lineage: Eukaryota > Metazoa > Chordata > Actinopteri > Blenniiformes > Blenniidae > Salarias > Salarias fasciatus. The sequence continues at coordinate 40,194,649 of NC_043750.1, read as the reverse complement.
GGCACCAGTCGAGTCAAACATAAGGCTCGTGGGCCAAAATCGGCCCTCGTGAGGCTCTAAACCGGCCCACCAAACCACCTAATTGGGAACATTTTAAAGGAAACATTTTTTTGTTTGTTTTAAATTGAATTTCTTTAAAGTAGACAGAACTAATCACTGAGAGTCGAGCTGGGATCTCAGAGCTCGCTACCTGGTTTCAAACCAGCCTCAAAGCCGTGCTGTCAGGGGGCTTTGGAAAAGCACCCACAATGCAACAGCTACAGGAGAAGTTTCAGGGACATTTCACTGGATTTTACATCATTAAAATGGACTTCATTTTGAAATTGGAGTCATATTCAGTTGTAATTGTTTTTTGGAAATAAAAACGTTTCCATCATGGACACAGAAAGAAAATGGGCTTGACACTTGAGAGTTTCACAAAGCTGCGCGAGACAAAAAGGTCCTGAAGGAAACACAAAGGAAATCTGGTCCTTTCTGAACATATGTGGTTAATTCAGCCTTATTCAGAGCTTTGGTGAACATAGTTCATGTCAGAGAAGCTTAGTGCTCACCCGGATTGACCGAAACACATGAATCACTCCATAATGGCTCTATCGGGTGGAGGAAGAGTGAAGGCCCTGGAGTGCAGCATGAATCAGACACTTGACACCACCCAGCAGGAAGAGAAGCTTCAGCCCATCTCAGGGTAAACATGAAGTGCCAGTTACAACACAAACATCTCCAGATGCTTTAACAGAGGAGAGCAGAAACAATCACACACCAGGAGATATAGAGAAGAGAAAGAAAAACATTTTCATGAGAACTTTGACGATCAGGGCCTCTTCATACGGCGGAGTTTCAAATGAAAACATGGAACTCTTGGAGCGTTTTCGTGTTCAGAGTCACTGAAAACACAACTCTGAAAATGACGAGAAGGGGAAAAACACACCTTTCCGTAAAGCCTCATTCCAGAAACATGAAAAATACACTGTTCTCAGATCACTTCTTTGTAAATGTGAAAATTTTCTCAAGTGCAAACAAAACAACCACGTGCTTTAGGGGTGGACAAAAAATCCAGTCACATACGTATCGGGATTTTTTTTTTGTTTTGGGATTTTTTTTTCACCCAAACAACTTTAGCAGTAAACTGTATTTTAAGAAGACATGGGGATGAAATGACAGGGTTTTAAGAAAACTACATGTTTTTATCCTTTTATTTTTGCTTCTTTTATACACAGTAAAAGCTTACCGAAAGAAAGTTTAATATTATAAAGATTAGACTCAGATGTGATGTGCAAAAAAAAAAAAAAAAAAAAATCATCTGATCGAAGAATCCCAGTTTAAATCGTCATCCCAAAAAATCGTGAAATACTCACCTCAGGAAAGAAGCATATCACATATCGTCCCAGCCCTCATGTGCTTATCATGAGGCATTAAAATGAGAGAGGGGCTTAAACACTTAAGCCCCTCCCCCTCCTGCACCAGGAAGCAGATATTGGCACAGCTCCCATATCTGTGTGAAAAAGATTTGAACCGATGAAATGAGAGTTTGGAATCCTCCAGATCCACCAGCAGCCACAGGTGTGTCTTCCACTCTTCTTCAGCCAGCCCCAGTTTAACCTCTCCGTCGGTGTCAGGTTACCTTTATAAAGAGTAGAAGAAGAAGGAGCTCCTCCTGTGTCTCCTGACGGCGGCATTGTGTGGAGCAGCGCTGACCTGAAAACACAACAGATACTGTTTCTATTCATGTTTTATATCCAGGTCTGGAATCACCATCTCTGTGTCGCACAACATACACACATGAGTGTGTGTGCTAATTGTGTGCATTGCTGCACTGATAGCAAGGAAAGTGAAACATAAAGTGAGCAAAAGGACGCCAGATGTTCGCCGTTCAGTATTTTGATGTGCTGCAGAGATATGAGTAAAATATTCAGCGAGCCAAGCCGCAGTATCGGTTTACCTTCTTCATTATTGTTCTCTTTCTTTCACCGTGCTGCCTTCATGCACTTCCTGCTAATGCTTCCTCAGACCTCTGTGGGGTTTTTAATTTTCCTCCTTTCAGTTAACTTCATTGTGTGAGAACAATCGTACCTTTCTACCCTGTATTCTTATTAGTGTTCCTGACCTCATGTAATTCCTCCATAGTGCGACCCCCCCTCTCCTCCTCCGTCCTGTGAAGACGTTTTAATCAGACGCTATAATTAAAAAACAGCAGTGAGGGTTCGCACGGCCTTGAGCTCATTTTTTACAGAGACTGGTTGAACAGGGCTGCTAACAAGATGAAGCAAAGAAAGTTTTTCTTTCAATGTAATGAATCTTAAATCCAGTTGGTGCAAAAGCATCGACAGATGCTGCTTTAAATCTTCAACTCAACGGTGTTGAGATGAACTACAATCCCAACGTGAAGCGGATTTTAATGACGAGAAATACGGGAAAAGGTAACAAAGCCAATAATGTCTTAACTTCTCAGTTGTGTAACAGATACTTAGGCAGAAATTAGAAAAGTGGGGGTGCAAAAAAAATGCTTACGGTGCAATGACTTTTGATGGTGTGTCTGAGGCTGCCGAGCAACAGCTATGGGGGTCTGGGGATCCCAGTTGGAGAACTGCTGCTGTAAACATGCTGCTGGTTACTATGCAAACCTAAGTTTTCTGTTGTACTGTATTAAAAAAAACAACAACAAAAAATAACTAATTGAAATAATATTGAATAATCTTGTCTTTGTCAGCCATTTCTCACATTTTGGGCTTGTGCACTGAGTTTGCTCACATCCTTTACACCTCCTGGGGGTTTAGCCATTCCGCTTCAAAAGCGTGACGTCCCTGTGTGTCAACATTGACTAATAACTTAAAGGTGCTGTAGGCAGGATTTTGCTAGTCAATGCAAATTTTTCTGTGTTTTCTTTGGATTAAATATTAGAGTATCCATTGATAATCCTTTAGGAGTGTAGTATAATTGCACTACCACGAGGGTGCAGTGTCTCCATCTGTCTCTGTTCTGAGCTGAAAAGGAATCTCAACAGCTCCAGGTATCTTTGACCAATCAGAAGAGCCCATGAGGCTCTAACCGTGATTGGTCGAGGGGCGTCCGTCGCACGTTCTTGTGGGAGGGGCTTAACTTGCATAAGGGCGTGATGTCAGAGAAAACAGGACAGGATTGGCTGTGCTGGGTTTCAAATCGCCATCTTAGATGGGTCAAATCACCATCTTGCTTAGGTAACCCTAAGCAAGATGACAGAGATGCGGAATCCTGCCTACAGCACCTTTAACAGAAGAAGAAATCATTGGTGAATCATGTGATAGCAGTTTGATTATTGGCTCTTTCAGACAAAATTTAATAAACAACATTCTCATAACATTCTACCCCTTCTCCCCTTCAGAGACCGCTGCACAGGTTGCCAGTTTGGGAGAGTTTACTTGATTTTGGACAGTGGTGGTTCATCAAACCTGCGGGGCGGGGACCACCTCCTGCGTCTTGCGCTCCGCCAGTGCGGCATGCACGGGCGATGTGTCACTCTCTGCCGGGATTGCGGGCTCCACATATGATCGGAGCCAAGTGGTAAAGTTTTGAGCAACCATGTGAGTGTATTTACTCACAAAATGCAATTGACTGCCTATTTCGATCGCGAGTGGAGCCACTCAGGAAATCACTGCACCAACAGTGCTGTGGTGCTCAGCTAGCACAAGCATAGATAATAATTTAGACCTTGACAAGGTAGGACACGGCCATATAGATAGTTAGCACGGGTTGGGCAACCTGCGCAACATTTATTTGCCCGTGATTTTCAAATAAATTGCCTGTGCAAGTTGCGGGTGCACAGGTGGCTGCCTTAAAGTGTAATAAAATCCATCCATCCATCTTCAACCATTTATAAGGGACCGGGTCGTGGGTGAGATGCCTCGACTCAAGGACTGCATCGCTGCAGCCGCTGCACCGATCCCCATGTCAATCTCACACTCCATTCTTCCTCCACTTGTTAACAAAATCCCAAGATACTTGAACTCCTCAACTTGGCCCAGGGTCTCTCCACTGACCTGGAGAAGGCAGACTACCTTCTTCCGGTTGAGGACCATGGCCTCAGATTTGGAGGTGCTGATCCTCATCCACATCGCTTCACAGTCGACTGCAAACTGCCCCAGTGCATGATGTAGGTCCGGGTTCGATGAAGCCAACAGGACACCATCTGCCAAAAAAGCAAATATGAAATCCTGTGGTTCCCAAACCGGACCCCCTCCGGCATCTGGCTGCATCTAGAAATTCTGTCCATAAAGATTATAAACAGAACCGGTCACAAAGGGCAGCCCTGCTGGAGTCCAACATGCACCAGGAACAGGTCCGTCTTACTGTCGGCAATGTGGATCAGACTTCTAGTACTTTGGTCATAAAAAGACTGGACGGCCCTTAACAAGGGGCTTCGGACTCCGTATCCCAAAGCACCCCCCACAAGACACCACGAAGGATGCAGTTGAACGCCTTCCAAAAATCCACAAAACACATGTGAACTGGTTGGGTGAACTCCCATGAACCCTTGAGCACCCTATGGATGGTATAGAGCTGGTCCAGTGTTCCGTGACCAGGACGAAAACCGCATTGTTTCTTCCGAGGTTCGACTATCATTCGAATCCTCCTCTCCAGTACCCTGGAATTGACTTTTTCAGGGTGGTTCAGGAGTGTGATCCCCCTATAGTTGAGCACATCCTCCGGTCCCCCATTTAAAAAAGGGGAACCACCACCCAGGTCTGCCAATCCAGAGGCACTGTCCCTGACTGCCACACAGTGTTACAGATACATGTGAACCAAGACTGTCCCTGCACATCCAGAGACTTAAGATACTCAGGGTGAATCTCGTCCACCCCCGGTGCCTTGCCACCGAGGAGTTTACCAACCACCATGGTGACTTCAGCTTGGGTGATGGACGAGTCCACCTCTGAGACCTCAGCCTCTGCTTCCTCCATGGAAGACTTGCAACGGGACTGAGGAGATCCTTGAAGTATTCCTTCCACCATCCAATAATATCCCCAGTTGAGGTCAGCAGCTCCCCACCTCCACTGTAAACAGTGTTAGTGGAGACCTGCTTTCCCTTCCTGAGGCGCCAGATGGTTTGCCAGAATTTCTTTGAGGGTGACTGGGAGTCCTCCTCCATGGCCTCCCCAAACTCCTCCCCGAACCGAGTTTTTGCCTCCACAACCACTCGGACTGCAGTTCGCTCGGGCTTCCGGCAGTAGCCGCGCCACAGTATTTTTTCTGGTTCAGCTAAGGTGGGGCTGACCCATATTGTGGCAGGGCTCCAAAAAATGCCAGAACTTAAATGTGAATGTTTATTTAATAAAACAACATCCTCACACCATAGCTAGAAATAGGTACAGAGAGACGCTTTGCGTTAATAGTACAACAGGTGGTTCGGAGTGAGAATACAGCATAGATAAGAGGTGATGAGACCATGCAATAACAATCAGAGGGTTCATAAGGTCAACTTTAACACACACAGATCACCTGATTCAACACCACATATTTTCTCGTTGACCTATAAAACCACATACTGCATTCCATAGAACGGCCAAGAATCTTATCACAGCTCCAACAAATTAAGAATGCAGGCAGAAAGGGCGCATCAAGGAGGCAAACCACACGCAGCAGTCAGGAAAATAATATACAGTATTAAACTCACCAGGCTGATTTTCACAGAAGTACAATCCTCCGGTTTTTGTGACTGGAGGCAAAGTTGTCGATGATGCGCTGGACATCCAAAGTCTTTGTAGTTTTATCCAACAAACCCGCCACCGCCATCTGTTGTTCCGTCCGGCGACGTTTAAAAACAAATCTGTCCATGTTTTGACCAGCTTACTACCATTAACATAATCATAGGGATGGGAATCGGGAACCGGTTCTTTTGTAGAACTGGTTCCTCATGCCTTGATTCCAAGGAATTGTTTGGCTGTCTCCTTAACGATTCCGCTTATCGGTTCCGCTGTGTGCGTGACGACATACCATGCGCAGAGCGCATGGACTCACAGCAGCCACGGCGCAGCTGCGGTCCGCTCTGGCGCCGCTACAGAGCTGCAGACCAGAAACTTTCAGCAAGGATCCTATGTTTTCTCACTCCAGAGCCCTGCCACTTCAATCTAAACAGAAACTAGTCGGGTGCCAGATAGAAAGTAGATACGTGTTTCAGAATCTGTGATTTCAAAATAAAATATGTATCTTGTATTTGCCTTCACATCATTTTTTATTAATTTCTTCAGATAGAATATATAACAACGCAATCTAATCATTATATGCATTAGAAGAATGAACAATGTTGTACTTACTCACTGTAGGAAAGTCAAACGACACCAAAATTGCGCAAAACATAGTTCTATGACCGGAGCGGCTGTGTTGCCAGATTGGGCGGGTTTCTGCACAGTCAAGCTTCTTTTGAACCCGAGGTGGGTTGATGGAATGGTTATGTGCTTGTGACGTGTTTTTTTTGTTTTGGTTTTTTTTTTTTGCAAATCCAGTTTTTATGGTTTTAACATGCATTTTCTACAGAGATGGAGGTTTGGATTGTTTTCTAATGTTGGACAGTTTTAACATTATATTTGGGGCAGATCTGTCTACCTCCGTCAGCTGACAGCAGACACACGAGGCCTGTGAGTGACAGTGCTGCGAGCTGGACTGGACAGCACAGGCATCCAGTGTGAGCCCAGCATAATTTGGTTTTGAGCTTTCCAACCTGGCGTCAGGAAGGAAGCTCGTTTGTCTGTATTTTACACGAAAATATGAAACTGGGGCTACTTGCAACACTTGCAAAGTTTTCATGACATGGATATTTTTTCTTCTGTTCAGGATGAAGATATTAAAGAGTTAATGCAAACACCCCATTTGTATTGTTTCATTTCTCACTCAGTGAGAATCGATAAGAGAATTGATAAGGAATCGTATCGATAATCAGTATCGATAATGGAATTGGAATCTCTAAATTCTTAACAATTTCCATCCCTACTTAATCACGAGTGAGTATGACCCGCCAACACAAATTACAGCCAGGTTAGCTAAAGCGCACTCACATGAGTGACGTTCTACGTAGCAGGACCCCATTTATCCCATGACCCGGATGAGTGACAGCTCAGCTGTCATCGCAGATGCCTGTCTGAATGCCGTTACATGCGCCGCAGTGGCGCTGTTGGATTTAAAACTTTTATTTTTTCTTAATTGACTTATGGTAGGGCTAAGACAATTCTTGGTGGGGCTTTAGCCCAACCAAGCCCCACTCTGACGCCGCCTATGCCTGCCAGTAACTGTCAGCTGCTTCAGGAGTCCTATGAACCAACAAGACTGGATAAGACTCCTTCTTCAGCTTGACGACAGCCCTTACTTCCGGTGTCCATCACCGGGTACCAGACGTTCCCAACAGACCCTCACAACACATTTGGGTCTGTCAGGTTCAGTCTGGTTTCCTCCTCGGCCTGCGAATCCAACTCAACACAATCCTTTCAAAATGTAGTAACTGCAGCCAATCATGTATTAATGGGATGATCTGAGAGCCTCCATCGATGTATGAATGTGTGTGTGAATGGGTGAATTGGCACTTTAGATTTTGTTGAATCAGTGGAGTAGCGCTTTACAAGTAAACTCCATTTAAAATTTAGGTAACACTTTACTTGAAGCACCCATGTATAACACATTATAAGTAATAATAATAATAATAATAATGCATTGGTTTTATATAGCGCTTTTCAGGACACTCAAAGACGCTTTACATTGCATTATTCATTCTCTCCATACTGGGTGGTGGTAAGCTACTACTGTAGCCACAGCTGCCCTGGGGCAGACTGACGGAAGCGAGGCTGCCAATCTGCGCCATCGGCCCCTCCGACCACCACCAACCATTCACTCTCACAACTTTCATACTAGGCAACGTGGGTTAAGTGTCTTGCCCAAGGACACAACGACAGTTTTATGCCTGGAGGAGCGGGGGATCGAACCGCCAACATTCCGGTTATAAGACGACCTGCTCTACCAACTGAGCTACTGTCGCCCCATGCATTATAGCACTGTATCACTGTAGTTATAAACACTCATAAATGATCACAATGCTTTATAACATCAGGACCTAACCCTAATCCTATACTGTATAGTGGGTTATAAAGCAATGTGATAATTTATGAGTGTTTATAACTACTTATAATGTGTTATATCGGGTGCTTCAAGTAAAGCGTGACCAAAATTTTTTACATAAATACAGCTGTAATGAAGCTTTTTTTTATTGGAAGCCTTTTTGCAGTTTCCCGATCAAAACAGTTTGCAGTGGATGGGATGTTTGTCATATTCATTTCTTAAGGATACATACTATGCAACGCTTGATATAAATGTGTTTTTTTATTTTGTTATATTTTTCATCATATATAATCTGCACCAGAATAAAAAAAAAGTCTTCAAAGTTTAAATTTAATTCTGGCTCTATTTCACCGGCCCCTACCTCTCAAGAGCCTGGGCTGAATGTGGCCCCTGAACTGAAATGTGTTTGGCCCCTCTGATCTCAGCTGTAAAGCAGTCCAGCGGAGTAGAGACGCTGCAGTTTGACTGAAACGTCTCATGTGTGGCGACTTCCTTCTTTCCCTCATCCCTTCATTATTCTCTTCATCCGCCATTGTAGTGCTCATTTCCCTTTCTCATATTTCCATTCTTTGCAGCCTCATATTCTGTGTGTGAGTGTGTGTGTGTGAGTGTGTGTGTGTGTGTGTGTGTGTGTGTGTGTGTGTGTGTGTGTGTGTGTGTGTGTGTGTGTGTGTTGTACGCCTGTTAGTTGTTGGTAGAGTGAAGTGGCTGCATTATCTGGATACATTATTGATGCACGCAGCACTCTGACTGGCACGCGCACGCACACATACACACACTGACACACACACACACACACACACACACACACACACACACACACACACACGGCAGGCGCTCGCTCACATAACAAAAACATAAATACACTCATAAAATCAAATACGTCAGTGCACATACTCACAAAGAGAGTCGCAAAGAGAACAGAGTGCCTAATTTGTTTTTGAATGTCAGTGTGTGTGTGTGTGTGTGTGTGTGTGTGTGTGTGTGTGTGTGTGTGTGTGTACGCGTCGTGAACACGTGCAGGCTGTTTCCTGCCGCCACACAGAGCACAGCTGATTCCGCCTCAGTTTCCGTAAAGAAAGCTGAAGCAGCTGCAGCTTCTGTGAACCGAAGCCTCGCCGCCCGCCGCCCGCCGCTCGCCGCTCGCCGCTCGCCGCTCGCCGCCCGCCGCTCGCCGCCCATACTTCAGCTCTCTGAGCTTCACACTCCGTCATACTCAGGATGAGCTGAGACAAAGCTGCAGGAGACAATCAGTCTAAAAATAACCAGATATCACAGAGAAAGGAGAGTGAGGATTGAGGAAGAGAGGAGCGGTGAGGGTTTGAGTGGCGGCGGAGTGGAGGAGTGAGGCGAGGGGGACAGCACAGTTCCCAGCATCTCTTTTCCCAGGGCTTTGTGAGGCCTCATGAAATATGAATGGTGTTTGGAGCAGAGCGGGGGTAAGTGGGACTCCACAAACAGCACAGGAGCAACGGCAGGCGGGCCGGCCCATCCTGCTGTCTTCTCCTCCGTCCTGCTCCTCTCTTTTCCTTTCTGTCATCTTCCACCTCTCTGTCTCTCTCTCTCTCTCTCTCTCTCTCTGCTGTCCGTCAAACTCTCACATGGGAGACACTGTCTCTTCCCTTCACTTCTCCTCCTGTTCCTGACTCCATGTGACTAAAGAGAAAAGCTTTCCTCCATGTTTCACTCTCCCCACAGCCCAATCATGTCTAATGCATTAGAAGTGGAATCCTAATAAAGCCAGACATTACTGTACATCCAGCTGCGGCGCCCGGCGGCTCCTCCACACTCTCAATCCCCCCGTGGTGTGTGTGTGTCCTCAGGGGATGAAGACGCCGCCCTCTGCTCCTCTTCGCCGGGATGATGGACCAGCAGCCGGCCGAGCGGGACTGTGACGGGCGGCGCCATGGAGCCGTGATCCGCAGGGCGGAGAGCAGGTGTGTGAGTGTGTGTGTGTGTGTGTGTGTGTGTGTGTGTGTGTGTGTGTGTGTGTAGGGTCTGTGTGTTTTCAGCTCTACAAATGCTAATATCAAACAGATCTGGAGGAAAAGATGATGACGGGATAATGGAAGTGTGAGATAAAGAGAGCGTGAACCTGTGTGTGTGTGTGTGTGTGTGTGTGTGTGTGTGTGTGTGTGTGTGAGTGAGTGTTAGTTAGCCAGACAGTTCCCCTGAACAGACCTGTAAGGTTCAGATGAAGCTCAGTCTAATCTGGCTCAGCAGGAGTGACGCACAATCTCCCCTGTCAGCCTGCAGACACACAACATAATCTTATTTACCGACTCTGTGTGTGTGTGTGTGTGTGTGTGTGTGTGTGTGTGTGTGTGTGTGTGTGTGTGTGTGTGTGTGTGTGTGTAGTAATGCCCGTTTCAACAGACAGAAAAGGCAGTTCGGCTGGACTGTTGTTCAGAGAGTTTATACTTCAAGTCGACAACAAACTTAATCCAAATCACTTCACACTCAGACCAGAGATCTTGGGTCAAAAATCACAGAAAAATAACTTTTAAATAATGATGATAAGTATTGTTTTGCTTTGTGCGATGAAAATTTATCAAAACTTAAACAAGTTGATGAAGTTTGCTGATGCGATATTGGGGGTAGATTGGAAACGACTTATTTTCCAGGATAAAATTTTCATCAAAAAAGTTGCATCAGTCAAAAGAAACAAGAAAAAGGATCCGGGTCCATTCATGAAGTTCAGCTCTCGTCTCATGCTTCAGGTCGCCGCAGTATAAGTTTCATTTATTTGTGCTTCCGTTCACTGGAGCATGAGAGCAACATGGCCGAGGATGCAGAGGGGCAGGAGGTAAGACGGGGAGGCTCTGAACTCCCATCAGCCCCTCCTCGCTCCGCAACACATTACTGAGAAGTGTGTGTTAGGAGAGAGAAACCGCGGACAAGAGGCAGAACAGATGACAAGAGCTAATGAATAAATGTGCAGCAGAGAACCCGAGTGTGTGCAGGAGGGGATAAGTGCTGCAGCCCCCATTAATGTGTGTGTGTGTGTGTGTGCGTGCGTGCATGCGTGCGTGCGTGCGTGTGTGTTAGACCAGTTCAGGATCTTTTGTCTCCTCCAGCCGTCACATCTGATCTGATATAAAACAGATTCTCTGGTGGAAGCGAGCAGCGCTGCCTCGACTCAGAGCAGCCATGGAGAAGATTCAGGCCTTCAGGGGTTCACGCTTCCTGCGTCCTGCAGGGGGAGCGTCACAGGGGAGTTTGCATGTTGTCCCTGAGCCATGAAAATACATGAGTGAGTGAGTGAGTGAGTGAGTGTGTGAGTCAGTGAATCAGTGAGTGAAAGATTGCATGAGCGAGTGAGAGCTTGAGTGAGTGAGTGAGTGAGTCAGTGACATAGTGAGTGAGTGATTGGGCGAGTCATTGATTGAGTGAGTGAAAGAGTGCATGAGTGCATGTGTGAGAGAGAGAGTGAGTGAATGAGTGAATGCTTGCACGAGTGAGTGAGTGAGTGAGTGTCTGACTGAATGGTTCAATGCATGACTGAGTGAGTGAGTCAGTGAGTGATTGAGTGAGTGAAAGAGTGCATGAGTGCGTGAGTGAGAGAGTGAGTGAACAAGGGAATGCTTGCACGAGTGAGTGAGTGAGTGAGTGCATGAGTGAGTGAGTGAGAGAGTGAGTGAACGAGGGAATGCTTGCACGAGTGAGTGAGTGAGTGAGTGCATGAGTGAGTGAGTGACTGAATGGTTCAATGCATAAGTGAGTGAGTGAGTGAGTGAGTGAGTGAGTGAGTGAGTGAGTGAGTGAGTGAGTGAGCGAGTGAGTGAATGAATGAGTGAGTGAGTGAGTGGGTGAATCACCTCACATGCTGACAGTCCCTGGTTCGAGTCCAGGTTTTGTTTGAGTCTTTTTCTGCTGTAGTTTTGTGATTTTTCCTCCCGGGCTAATCTGTGTTTTCTCCAGTTTTCTGGAGCTTTTCGGTTTGGTGGATTTGCTCACAATTTGACTGAAACAACACTGATCAGAATCTTTCTACAGACAAAATAATATAATAGAAGAGACACACCGTGGTGAATGATTGGACAGAAACCTTCCAGATGACTGTGCTGTGGCTAAAGCTGCAGCATTAGTCTGATTAAGCTGTTTTAAGTTTTATGAAAAATAACTTGGTGTTTTTCATGCATGTTTTTGTGAAATGCAGCACTCTCCTCTTCCCGCTCCCTGTGTCTGAAACAAGCCCTGCTTCTGTTTCTATTTCTGTGATTAAATTGCGATAGATCTACTGCTGCAGCTCCTGGAAAAAGGACAAAGATGGGAACTTTTCCAAATGTTGGCTGCAGAACAGAGTTATAGCTTCATGATGGTGTCAAAGCTTTTATATTATCCCCAGTGTTTTGAATCAACTTTGTGTGTGTGTTTGTGTGTTTTTCTTTCTTGTTTCTGTCACCGTTAGAAGGTGAAGGGTTCGAATCCCAGCCGGCCTTTCTGTGTGCGTGTGTGTGTTTCCCACAGTTTCCTCCAACAGCCTGAATACGTGAGTCCGTTAGAGGGTCGGATCAGGCTCGGAGGTCTGGTGGGACACAGAGTCCAGGTAGAGAAGACTGGGACCGGGGCGGAGGTGAGATAAGAACTCCAGCTACAGCCAGGTAGAGAGGAAACAGGAAGGATCAGGAGACAGAGCGGACTGAAAGATGATCCGCTGTGGAAACTCTGAATGGGAAAAAGGCCAAAGAAGAAGACTGTCTGTCTTAGGAGTCATCCTGTGGACCAGTAATGAAGGATCTGCTTTTATTGGCCCCTGTCTCTGCAGTCCAGCACTTTCACAGGCGTAAATCTCCTCTGTACATTATAGTGCAACATCTACAATACAAAATAAGGCTTAAAATCACTTTTTTAAAATGACCGTGAATCAATAAACAGGGCTCAGAAGAGTCTGCATTGATGCACTTTGAGTGATTCTGAACTGTGATGCAGGGAAACACCAGGTGATGGATGTGAGAGGGAAATACAGGCTGAAGCCTCCTGCAGCATCTCATATTACACCTTCAACAGAAATCAGCTGACATTCCCGTCTTCACCTCGTCTGCTGTGCTTGCAGAATATCCAGGAGCAGAGTGGATTTGATCCGACCCGGCTCAGTAAATCAGCTTGGCCCCAGCGTTGAATGATGGAAACACACGGATGTTCGTCCAGGAAGTGGATTTCCTGAGCTTTTCTTGATGTGTGTGTTTGTTTGTGGTTCACAGACGGACTGATGAAAAATGTGCTTTCGATTCCAGATCACCTGGAAACTCTGAGATCACAGAGGATCTTCAGGGTTTTACTTTCTGCATAGCTCAACATCTGCTATCCATCCTTTTGGAGAAGTATTTTCTGTGAGTTCAGGTTTAACGCCAAGCTCACTGAGAACATGCAAACTCTGGACCAGGAATCGAACTGGAAGTTTCCTCTCTGTAAGGCGAGGGCTTTAACCACTACAACGCCATGAGGAAAAACCCAAACAGATGCAACAAGTGCTGAAAGAATGTTTTCAGTTACTCTGGAATTACATGTTGAACAATAATGCTGTTGCTAGAAATAAAAAAGATAAATATCGTTACTGTTGGTAGGAGAGTTTAAGAAACGTGATTTCCCAGAGAAGAATATTCACCTGAATACATCAATTATTATGTAAAATTGAAATATTGATTCAGAAATAATTTACTTTTCTTTCCAATCGACAGACAATGATTAAAGTGTTGGAGTTAAAATTCACATTGTGGATGTTCTCAGCAATAGATTAGCATGTTAAAAATAGTCAGATTACATAGTGTTCATCACACTTAAGTTATCTTTTGGAAAAACTACTTGAAAATACAACCTAGTTTTTGGAATTGTATTTAGAATTACATTATTCTATAGGTGACACTGATGGAAATCATCTCTGAGAATCCCAGAGTGATGAGATGGAGCTCACACAAACACTAAATGATACGAGGTCACACGAAGTTGGACATGTTGGTGGAGAAAACGCCTCATTCATCTAAATCTGCAGTTTAGAAGCACTTTCAAATCTAATTTTCCAGAGAACAACAGCTCGATCATCCCCGACCCACACTGCAGTCGGCGGCGTCTTGTGCGTTTGTGTTCAAACCTCGTTGAGACTCGTGCATTAGCGGCAGAAAGCCTGCAGACAGCAGAGGTGACCCGAGTCAATTACGTCTCCGTCTGCAGCCTTTTAGGACAACATGGGAACAGCAGGGGACCCATCGAAACCCCGCCATTAGTGCCAGCGATGAACTATTGATATTGATGTTTGAGGCTGGAAGGCAACATGAGAGCGACCGGGATGATAATTCCGGCTAAGAGGCGATTATGGTGCAGGAGGGCTGGAGTGACGTCATGGCTGGATTCAGATCTTAATGAGCTGCTCGAGTCGCTCAACACTTGATTTATAGCACTGGGGTCAAATATAAGACTCGTGGGCCACGAGAAGCTCCAATCCCTCCAAATTGACTTGCAAATTCTGAAAATTGTAAAGAAAACCTTGATTTTTTTTTTCTTTTATATATATTCTAAGAGCAGTGGACACAACACAAGGCTTTTTTTTACTCATGATGAAATTAAACTATGTCGTGATGAGCTGCAGAATCGTCTCCTGGTGGATTATGTCCAACGAGCCTGAATTTGGCTAACAGTGCTAGCAGTAGCACAGGTTAATATCCAGACACGGTTGTGAATCTCTAGTGCAGTGATTATGTGCTTGTTAGCTTTCAGACATGCTCACATGCTTCCAATATCTGTACTGCGCTGCGTTTGTGACGAGACCTGGATGATCAGTACAGTTACACATTTGTTTTTCTTCGTGATTGGTAATCAAAGATTCAGATTTGTCAGAGTGTCCCTGGAAGTGTTCCACTGGGTGAATTCAATAAAACCGTGTGGAGCTGTCACGGTGACTGATGTCTTCCAGGTAAATGGAGGCGCAGGACCGGAGCCGCTCCCCGTCCCGCAGGACCAGCCGGGTGGAGCAGGTGGTGGGACGATGGCTGAGACGCTCTCGAGATTTAGGCAGCAGGTCTCACTCCCTGAGCAGGTAAGCGTCCCACCGTGCTCCCTGCCGCTGTGAGAACCCTTCTGCTCTTGTTTCTAAGACCTGAGTTCTGACTGCCGCCCCGCAGAGACCGGGTCGCTGCCGACGGCAAGGCCGCCGAGTCCAGCGGCTCCGACCAGAGGAACTACCCCTTCCGCTTCAACGTGCAGATCCAGCGGGACCCAGGTGTCCAATCCCACGGCCTCACGCTCTCCTCCCAGACCCCCATCGTGGTGCAGGAGGTCACCCCAGGTGAGAACTCTGAGGACTTTTCACAATTTATATTTTAGTACCAACCTTTACCACCTGCCTCAGAGGGTCGCTGGTCCAAACCCTGAATTTCACTGCTTTCTGTCTTCACCAGAATACATGATTGGTCTTAAGGTTCGAGGGACTCGGCTGTGGTTGGATGGACTGTAAGGTGTCCAGGAGGAGTTTTTAGATATTCCACTGCTTGACTGGGAGCCAGAGGAGTTGCTGTAGGGTGGAGGGGATGCTGTGGGATGAGGGAGTCTTTATGATGAGTACTTTAAATGAGGATATTCTGACAGTAAACCTGGCTGTGTTTATGTGCTGATCTGAGGCTTTAGAAGCGATGCAGCATTTGTCATTGTAAACAGCAGAGTGGCTGCAGGAGGAGCTGCAGGAGGAGTCGTCGGAGTGCAGTATTTGCTTATTATCGGGGACTTTGTGTTTCTCGCTGACTCGGCAGGTTCAGGTGAGCCGGCGATGCCTGTTTCTCCAGCAGCTCGGACTCAGATCCCACTTCTCACCTGCCGTTATCTGCAGGTTTTGTTCTGCTCTGCCTCCTCCCTGAACACTCGGCTACTGCTGCTCAGGCTAGAGGCGGGGCTAACACTGCGTCGAACCCTGATGAACTGGTGAACCTGCAGAGCGCTGGTGCAACGCCAGCCCCCCTCCTCAATAGGGGGAGTCAGCTGAGGCAGCTTCAGTAGGACCGCCCAGGGTCCCTCATTACAGCTGCACTGCCAGATGCAAAAGTCAAATTAAATGAGCAAGAATGTGGATATAAAGTCTGAAAATAGAGATGTTTGTCTTGTCTACGTTCCTCTCAGGGCTGGTTTATACCTCGATATACTGATCTCGGCTCAGAGGCCGAAGCTCCCTCACCATCAATTAGTGCATTCAGTAATTGGTTTCCAGGTCTGGAAATAAAGAGCATTATCCTGACCGGTTCTCCCTGCCGTCTCCAGAGCAGCTCGCTTATTTTGCATAAAGTAATTCCCCTCAGCGGGCGAAGAGTGGATGTGTGCCAGACCACTGCAGGCCTCCGGCCCGTGCACGCAACACACTGACAACAGTGAAGCCTCCAGGGGGGCCAGGCTGGATGCTGATGCTGCATGCATGCACACAAGGCTGCACGGACAAAGGAAACACACACTGTGTGTGTGTGAGTGTGTGTGAAGCATATAATGAGCGAGCAAAACAAATTTAGGATGATTGAGGGGATTTTCACATTTTGCTGGTAATTAAAGCTCTCAGGCAGAAGTTCCTCTCGGGCCGCTCGCTGTCCTCAAGAAGCTCTTCCACTTTAAGGCCTGTTTAGCTTTCTGTTACGTAACCAGTGGGGAGGCTGAGCTGAAGATGTGAATCAGGTTTCTGAGGAGGCAGGGAATGCTCACAGTGCCGTTTATGATGGAGGCAGAACAATGCTGTGGAAACGGGAAGGACATCAGATTGAAGTGTGCAGATAAAGTAGTTTTATTTTAAATGGTTGTTCTGGATGCTGTGGAGTCGAAGCAGACAGGGACAATCAGAAACACTTCTATTAATATTTCCACTCCCAGCTCGTCTGGAGGCTTCTCTGCATTTATTTGATGTTTTATTCTTCAGACTGCTTGTAAGATCAGCTTTAATCACAATGCAGCAGAGATAACTATTTGTTCTTCACTGCAGTGGAAATAATCAGACTGAGGCTGCATACACCAGAGGAGGGGCGGGGTCAATCAATCAGTCGCATTAATCCATCAAATTAATGAAATTGATGTCTTGTTGCAGGTGCATCTGTTGTGTTTGCACAGATTGAAGTTTGTTTTTAATGCAGAATACCACAAAACATAGAGCTTGGAAAGTTTTAGTGGTAAGATGTCTTGTTTAGAAGAGTGATGAAGTGGGATTCACTAATAAGTTGTCAATATATTTGAAAGAAATGTCAAAATTTTTATTTGAATCAAAAAATATCTTACTAGATATAATATGAAGACGTGTTGACCAGAGGTAGAGCGTGGGTGTCAGAGGGGGGGGCGGAGCATTCTCGACGGGCCCTTATGATAGTAATTTTACCATTCAAACAATCCCTCATGCTACCATCAATCAACACACTAATGCTCACTTTTACTGAGCCAAGCAAACCTGTATGCCTCAGAAAGCAGAATAAAGTCACAAACCAGTTCACAAACTTGTTCTGAAGAACATACACACACACACACACACACACACACACACACACACACACACACACACACACACACACACACATACACACACAACTGCAGCCTGACAGCTGTCAATCTCAGAGCGTCCGCTGTCCATGGTGCTGAAAACTCAGATAAAAACTCACTGGCTACATCTGTACCATCTTTGATACAGCTTAAATATAACATGAACACAGCTGGTCTAAAATTACACAATCTATCCAGATAGATATAGACACAGCTATCTATATCTTTTGGAATTCATGCATATTAGAAAAAAAAATAGACTTGGCGGTCTCTTATAGTTGAGAGCAACACAAGGCACATTCAAATAGGCAGGTGTTTAAGACCACAGCATGCTGATAAATATAATATTTTTGAAGGTTTCACTGACTCACCAGTGGCTTCGATGTTAGGTTTTGGGGAGTACCGCTAGCGGCTAGCATAGTGTTTAGCATACTGTTTAACTTCCCTCCAAAGAGTTCAGATCAAGTGCAAAGAAAAAACTCGTTCATGCTGCACAGCCAATCAGCGCTGGCTTACAGCTCTGATGCATTCATGGACAGTCGTAATGTAAGAATTGGCTAATTGGAGCCCACAATCACATGGTATACCTTCTCACACACACTGCACATTTTATTATAATAATTTATTTACAAGTAAATGTGAACACATCACATGAAAACGGGGCCCTATGACCTTGTGGGCCCTGGGGCGACCGCCCCCTTGCCCCAACTCTGCCTCCGCTACAGGTGTATTTATATCTACCGCCTGTGAAGATATCTGTTCATATTTATTTCATATTTTCACACGCATATACATTTTTATGAGGGAGAACAAATGAAACTTTTGATCTCATTGAATCTGTTTGTCATTCAGTCATGTTGTTGTTACTGTTGTGTTTATAATGACCGTTGTGATTATTGCTGCTTCTATGGGTACAGGGGTTATGTTGTTGTTGTTTGCAGCTGTTAGCTATTGCTACAGTTGTTGTGAAACATGTTGCTACAGTTGTTGTTGCTGTTACTGTCACAGTTGTTTTAGTCATTGTCACCATTGTTTTTATTTCTGTTGTTGTCACTACAGTGTTTGCCATCACAGTTACATTTCTTGTTGTTGTCACTGTAGTTACCATTGTTGTTATCCAGTAGTGGTTTTGTTGGTCATTATAGTTTTTGTTGTCATGTTGATAGTAGTTGTTTTTGTTGTTGTCACTAAAGTGTTTATCTTTGCGGTTGTTGTTGTCACAGTTACCATCGCATTTTTTGTTGATGTTGTTGTCGATAAAATTGTCATTCATATTTTTGTGTGTGTCGTCTGTTATTTTGATTGGTGTTGTTGATTCTTTTGGAATGTTCTCTAGAAACCTTTCAGGCATATTTCATGAACCTCTCCTGTTCTTGTTTCAAATTGATGCTTTATACGTGCTAAACGTGCTCAAGCTAAAGCAGAAGGTCGGAGGTCGGACTGACGTCTGACTGAAACCAGAAGTGAGAGTTCAGCCCAGTGTTTCCTGTCGGGTCCATCTGCCTGTCAGTCACCTGGAGGCAGAGAGAGAATCCCCGAGGAGGAGAGGCAGATTACCGCTCCGTCTGCTGCCAGGACCATCTGCTCACACACACACACACACACACACACACACACACACTGCAGCATTCTGGTGGTGAAATATGATTCCTTCATTTGGAAAGCTTTTTCGAACCTTTTAGTGTTGCCAGCATCTGTCCTCCATCCATCTACCCATCCATCCATCCATCCATCCATCCATCCATCCATCCATCCTTCCATCCATCCACCCACCCATCCATCTATCATCCACCCATCCATCCATCCATCCATCCATCCATCCATCCATCCATCCATCCTTCCATCCATCCAGATCCAGTGAATTTTAGGTGTGAATTCAGGGTAATGTCGATTGGCTTTACACCGTCAGATGGTTTTATATCACATGGAACTGAAAAACTCTCACATGCACAGGGATAACATGTAAACTTCTTCCTCTTCTGAGCTGAGATCTATAAACACTTTACTGAGAGCCTTTTTCTGCCTCCATTAAATCAGAAGTCAAGTTGCTTCTATCTGAAGGTAAAGAGAAAAGCTTCAACACTTGTTCCCCCTGGGAAGGGATTCAAACCATTGATTCATGATCAGTAGAAAAACTGCTTCATCATGCAAAGTTTTTGTGTTGTTGTTCTGGTTTACTCCTTTTCATTGAGTTATGGCATCAGTTAATTGTAATTGGTGATAAGATTTATTGTGTCTGCATTTTGTCTGTCGGGTTTCAGCTGTTGACACTAAACGAGCTTTATGGATGATTTTTATTTCAAATATTTTGAAAGTAGGATTTCGTGTTCCTGAGAGACCCGCCAGACCAGGAAACAGTGACGCTTAGGATTGAGTGAGTTTGGAGTCGCCGTGAGTCAAATGAATTTATGTGTCAGTTTATAATCACAACCAAAATGTTCTGCGCTTTTTGCCAGCAAGCCCATTATTTCAGATTGAAATCTGATTTATCCTTTGCTGCTTTTTAAGCGCTGGTGAGCAGTTTGTCTCAGAGTCGTCTGGGTTAGCTTCAGCAGCAACGTGTAAACAAGCAGCGCGGCTTCAGTCCAGACACAAAGACCTGAAATGCATTTACATGTCAATTCAGTGCTGAAAGAGAGAGGAAAAGAGGTGTACGCTTCATATACTCACCCTGAAAAGCGGCTGTTCATGGTGAAAAGTGACATGGTTGATGGAAGCAAGCAGAATCTGTGTGTGTGTGTGTGGACACTCAAGACGCTGTGTGTGTCTGCAGGTGGTCCTGCAGATGGCCGGCTCGTCCCCGGAGACCGGCTCGTAAAGATCAATAACGTCGCTGTCGATGACCTGACCCCGGAGCAAGCCAGTGAAATAATCAGGTACACACACACACACACACACACACACACACACACACACACACACACACATGCACACACGCACGTGTTGGGTTTACCACTCTTGTGGGGACCTTCCATTGACTCCCATTCATGTCTAACTCCTAACCCTGACCCTTACCCTAACCCTAACCCACACCAAAACAATGCGTAGCCCTAAAGAAATGTTTTTGCACTTTTACTTTTTTCAGTAACAACAACATGGCCAAGAAAACACTGTTTCCTCTCATGGGGACCCAAGAATTGTCCCCACAAATGACATTGTGCCTGGTTTTCCAATGTTGTGCGGACATTTTGTCCCCACAACATAGGAAAACCCGCACACACACACACACACACACACACACACACACACACACACACACACACACACACACACACACACACACACACTGATCAGCCACAACATTATAACCACCTGTTTAACACTGTGACGACCCCCACTAGCTCGTCTGCTGAGTTTCTTCCTGGACCGGCTGGATTGGTATTTTTTGCTCTTTGCTTTGCTGAATCAGTGAATTCTGTCTCCATGGCAGTGTGTGTGTGTGTGTGTGTCTGTGTGTGTGTGTGAACATGTTCTGCAGCTGTACTCGGGAAGCTGCCTCATGTAAAATGACACAGGAACACACTGCATTGCCTTGTTACTGTAATGGGCGCATCCTGCAGCCGTATCCTGATCATCAGACCAGACCTCCTTCCTCCATCGCCCTGTTCTTCAGACCTGCTGCTCACGTGTTCGGGTGATGGGAAAAAGAGGAGAGCATTAAAAAAGAGACATTTAAGATGTTACTATACAGTTACTGCTACAAGCGGTAATTCACTACACTCATTCTCACATTACTAACACAGAGATTTTTCAGTTTTGTGACTAATTTTATCTTCGTGAGAAGAGAGTAACGAAAACCCAACAGAAGCAGCTTGAAAAGTGGCGAGTTCAAAGCTCACATTCTCAGTGTTTGGTTATCCAAAAAAAAAAAACAAGTCAGATCAGCATGATTCCTGTGAATGAGTTAGAATTGTAACTAATTCAATTAGAATTCTTACTGTAATTCATTCGTAGAAATACATAATGGCATAACACATTGTTTTCCATCATTCTAAATCCTAACACTGCTTCATCACTTGTCAGGACAAAACCTTTTCTTTCTGCCCCTTTCCCAGGAACAGGCGTCATGTTTCATGTTCCCAACTTCACCGTCACTGGTTCTAATATTGTGGCTGATCAACGTTAACGAACAAACATAAAATCACTTTCAGGAATGGGGAGTGTAACCAGAGGTTTCTTCTCTCGCTGTCTTTCAGGGAGTGTCAGGACACGCTGACCATGACGATCCTCAGGATAATGGTGGTGAGTCTGCTGCAGAGACGGTCTCTACAGG
Organism: Salarias fasciatus; assembly: GCF_902148845.1. Lineage (NCBI taxonomy): Eukaryota > Metazoa > Chordata > Actinopteri > Blenniiformes > Blenniidae > Salarias > Salarias fasciatus. The sequence goes on along the minus strand of NC_043750.1, from coordinate 40,172,808 downwards.
TCACATGTTCAGCGGTGGCTCCTCTTCCAGCAGCAGATGAGCTTCATGCATTCAGATCAACATTCAAATGCAGTCCATTTACCATTTACTTGTAGTTTTGATGCTAATGCTGCTTCATGGTCAATAAGTGGGCCCGTATTCATTGCTGTCACCAGTTGGAGCCATACTGGAGCCTTTCTGGTAGCAGTGGAGTAGGAGAAGTGGTGTTCCACATCTCGTTTATCCAGCATTGTCCAACATATTGGAGCATTACTGCAAATAATGCTGAGATTTAGGACTTTTGAAAAATATTTACCAGCTATGGTCAAATCAAGAGCGACAGATGGAATTCAGAAAAGACTGTGAAAAGTTTCCACAGACAAGTCACGAGGAGTCACGAGCCAGCTGCTGAAACGCTTCTCACCACAAAACCAACAGCGTCTCTGCTACGAGACTGAAGCAGCTGAAGCAGCTTCCTCCTTCAGACAGAAATTCTCAAACGACACAAGTAAATCACATGTTCCACTGTGATGAAGGAGGCACTTTAAATAGATATTGAGTTTTATTTCACATGATTTTCTGTGCGTCTTCCTGTTTGTCCAAACCATCAGTAGAGGGTCTTCTTCTTGTCTTTACTGTAAGTTTGAAACTTTGCATTGTCGTCCTGTTGGATACCCTGTTGCAGGAAGTGTTGAAACAGCCATGCTCCGTGTGTGTGTGTGTGTGTGTGTGTGTGTGTGTGTGTGTGTGTGTGTGTGTGTGTGTGTGTGTGTGTGTGTGTGTGTGTGTGTGTGTGTGTGTGTGTGTGTGTGTGTGTAATGTGTTTATACACCCAGGATTTCAAACTGCTGCTGTCAACGAACCCATTAATCAGCATACTAGTGAGGTCGGGGTCATTGCTAACAACAGTGCGGCCGCCAAGGTCCCACCGCTACATCACGAGTGTGACAACAAGTTACAATCTGACACACACACACACACACACACACACACACACACACACACACACACACACACACACACACACGCACACACGGGCTGCTTCTCCTCCACACACACACACATACTTCATCACAATCAGTCCATACTTGTGTATTTATTGCGTGTGTGTGTGTGTGTGTGTGTGTGTATTGACTTGACGTATGTGTTTTCACTGTGGCGAGGTGGATCAGTAAATAAATGGCAGCTCCTCAGTGATTCTCGTCAGGCTTTGCTGATTGAGGCACCTTCCCGGGGTGATTCATGGCTGCAGCTCCTCCAAGAAATCATTAACCGGCTTTTAGGAATTCACGGGAAATATCCGTCTCTGTCGCGTTGGCTGACGGTGAGAAAACATCTGAAGACATCTGAACCGAGGAAGGTTAATTTTATTATCGTCAGCCTGTGAAGATAAGAGGAGGATTATTATGTAATGGCTTCTTTTGCTTCTTAAATCCAGCAGATGCGTCTGGCTGTGCGAAACATCGGTCGTCTCTTGTTTTCCTGCACTCCGATGCATAATGAACAGCTTTGTGGCACTTCAGAAGAAAATGGATTAGGATGCATGTTTTCTATTAATCTGCACCTTTAAATGATGCATACATCGGTTTATCAGACAGAATTTTAAATATTTGACGCTAACTAGTGTCTACTCTGGACACTGAGCATGGATTAATGAAAGACAATATATTTGCTTTAAATATTCTAAATATTCTGCTCTTGCAATGAGGGACCTCACTAATTAGCACGTTGTCACAAACTCATACATGGATTTGGTTTCTTGAAAAAGATGAGCTAGCTTTGGAATTTACAGCAGTGATCATGAAGGTATTAGCATTGCTGCTAAGTGCCTCCGTCCAGGTGATGGAACCGACCGACTCAGCCATTATTCTGAGCCGCACAGCTCAACATTACAGTAACTCAAAAACAAATGAAAGTCACTTTTCCAAATAGCAATTGTCCATGTTCTCTGAACAGAGTCTCTTTGCCGTGATGCCGCAGTACGAACCACTACACCCACGTTCCGCCCTGCTTTACTTCATCATTAAAGTCAGATGAAAAATGTTGAAAAATGTGGCTCACTGATAATTCACCTACAAAATGTTGAATTCATTGCTGAATAAATCCATGTTAACATGATGATGTCGTGTTGGATTCTGCTTCACCACAGGGCCCGAAGTCGTCCTTCATCACACCAGAGAAGAGGGCCAAGCTGCGCTCCAACCCAGTCAAGGTCCACTTCGCCGAGGAGGTGGAGGTCAACGGTCACTCTCAGGTCAGCCCTGAAGTCACCCTCCTCCGTCTCCTCCTCACACGGGGAGGGCCCGGGCCGGCGGCCTCCCTCTCCTTCACGCCAGCAGCCAGTCTGACATCCAGAACTGTTGTGACGAAGTCCAGACACGTTCGTTACGTAAACCCATGAAAACAGAACAACAGGAGATCCTGCTCGGCAACAGAAACATACATAAAACACATTTAAACTACCAACCTGGGACGCCACTGAAGTCTGTACAGTCAGATGATCCGTTTACCAACAAGGACTTTGATTAACTGATGATCGCTGACTGCTCTGAATAAATGAATGGATGAATGGTTGAACTAGTGGGTTCTTGTGGTTCTCACTCGTCTCCGGAGGTATTCAGACTTACTCTGCTCAGATCATACACATCCAATACATCCACTTTCCGTCGTCTACATCAAATCTCATGTCCACCACTTAAACAAACTACTCAATTATTAAAATTCAGCATTTTCAACAATTCTTATGCAACAGCACTTACAGCTGTTTTTCTTTTTTTTATGTTTCTGTCGTCTTCTGTCTGCATCATGTGCTCCATTGCTTCAACAGTTTGTTTAAATCCTCGTTTAGCCTGTTTGTTTGGAGCCGTGTTGCTTCATAAAGAGTCTGTTTGATTCCACGCCGTGCACACTTTCTGTTTGGGACGCCTGACTCTGGCCGGTCAGGGTTTCCGTCCTGACAGCGGATGTGAAATTAGCTGGATGAGGGAAACCACAGAGGCCGGATCGGCCATTACCGATCACCCAGAGAACACGGATCGATATCCGCCTCATCCGCCGTCCTGATGTCTGTGATTACAGGACAATAAGTGTCAGACGGGATGGACGGGGCTGAGCGCCGCTGTTAAAACCCAGAGAAAAGGGAGAGACGGGAGGGGCTGCCTGAAAATTTGCGTTTCAACTTGAAAACCGTGCGTTCATTAATGTTGCATCGCATCGCAGCGTCAATACAGAAAAACACTTTCTGAAATCATGAGAGAACAAGCAGGAATGAAGGAAAAGATGAGTCACTGCGAGGAAGACAGAAAGAGGCCAGAGGAGGATCTGATGAGAGGAAATGCTCCGAGAGCAGCGGCGGATGAGACGAGCCTCTCTTTCTTCTGTTACAGTCTAAAAAACAGGAGATTTATTATTAAAGGTGACCAGACTGAGAAGAGACGGAAGACTTCCTGAAATACAGCAGGGTTCTGCCTCCCTGTATCTGATGACCTGTAAATCTTTCAGGTTTTATGACTCTCAGGTTTCCATGTGACACTTTCCTTGACCTCTGACCTGTGGTTTGGCTCACAGGGGAACTCGCTGCTCTTCTTACCCAACGTGCTCAAGGTTTATCTGGAGAACGGACAGACCAAGGCCTTCAAGTTCGAGCCCAGCACCACTGTCAAGGTAGGGAATGTACCGAAACCCAGGGAAGGAGGGAGGGAGGGATGGAGGATAGATGGTTGAATGGATGTGTAGATGGATGGATGCATTTATAGATGGATGGGTGGTTGGATAGCTGGGTGGATGGATGGATGGAAAGCATGTACAGTAGACACACTCACACAGGATATCATCCCTGCTTGTCTTAGAAATTACTTTTTTCTTCTTCCAGTCAGCTGAATATTTTTATAAAAGTAATATTTTCTCTGATTATTTCCTTCTTCAGGACATCGTCATGACGCTGAAGGAGAAACTGTCTCTGAGCCGGATCGAACATTTCTCTCTGGTTCTGGAGCAGCAACACAGCATCAGCAAACTGCTGCTGCTGCATGAGGAGGAGAGGATACAGCAGGTATCTGCACACACACACACACTCACACACACATATACACACTCACTTATTGCAGAAAGAATTTGTTCCACATGAACACTGTGTCCTGTGTGCGTCTCTGCAGGTGGTCCAGAAGAAGGAAGCCCACGACTACCGGTGTCTGTTCCGAGTGTGTTTCATGCCCAGGAGCCTGGAGATGCTGCTGCAGGACGATCCCACCGCCTTCGAGTACCTCTACCTTCAGGTGGATTGACCAATCGAGGTCTCATTTAGAAACGCTGCTTACGCACAGAACGGGTCCTGAAAGGAACGTTGTGATTTATAAAAAATAAACTTGGCGTGAGAATGTGCACCTCTGTACGTCAGCTTTAGTAAACAGTACTTTTAATACTCCCGTATGCGACACACACTGGCCGTCTTCCCTGCCATCATTTAGTGTAAGATGCTGATCAGCAGGTTTATCTGTAGGGAAAGATATTCCTGAGGTCCTTTGCTTTGACCATTCATGGGACATGAGGTGAGGTGACCTGTAACCCCTCAGGTGGGCTGTGATTTATTCAAAGAAAATGCATGCAGATGTTAATACGCACAGTTTTATAAATCAGATTATTTTTTGGCGCACTCCGTTTTCTTCTTTTTTTTTTTTGCAAACAACCACTTCTAGTATGGATCGTACACAATGTTTTATAAATGAGGCGGGAACTCATTTGTGGTGGCGAGGTGAACTCATCTGCAGCATCAGCAGGAACAAATCACTTTAAAAGGTTTCCTGAAGTCTGAAATGGTCAAAGTTCTACAACAGCTTTAAAAGTTCCTGCTGATATTGACACACTGCGGCGATTCAAATTGGAGAATAGACGCAGAAACGTTTCCTCCTCTGATGGGTTTCACTGCTTCGTCATTCAGCAGGTAAACTCCAAGAAATCAGATTTTAAAGTTTCCAACCTTCTGAAAAACCCGAACAGATGTGAGTTTCTACCATTAAACCAACACATCTGGTCCTTTTCCCGTCTTTCTCTCCGGCTTCAGGGAGTGAACGACGTGCTGCAGGAGCGCTTCGCTGTGGAGATGAGGTGCAACACCGCTTTACGACTGGCTGCTCTGCACATTCAGGAGAGGCTGGCGAGCTGCGGACAATCACCCAAAACTAACCTGAAGATGATCACGTGAGACACACACACACACGCTCACACACACACACACACACACACACACACACACACACACACACACACACACACACACACACACACACACACACACACGTCACATCTCTCTCAGTTCTCTCTCTGTTCTGAACGCAGATCCTTCATGTCTCCCTGCAGGAAGACCTGGGGCATCGAGAACTTCGTGTCGTCCACTCTGCTGAGGAACATGCGTGAGAAGGATCTGAGGAAGGCCATTGGCTACCACATGAAGAAGAGCCAGTCGCAGCATGACCCCAAGCAGAAGGGCGTGTCGGTGGATCACGCCAGGCTCAACTACTTGGACGAGCTCAGCGACCTCAAGTCCTTCGGCGGGAAATCCTTCGGCGCCACCATGATGGTCCGGTCCCGTCCAGGCTGAGGATCAGGGTTTAGATTCTACTGAGGTTAGCTGGACTGAAGCTTGGAATGTGTGTGTTGCAGCTCCAGGACCGGGAGTCCATGGTGACCCTGCTGGTGGGGGCGCGCTACGGGGTGAGCCAGGTGGTCAACCACAAGCTGAGCATCCTGTCCACGCTCACGGAGTTCAGCAGCATCACGCGCATCGAGCTGCTGCCCGAGTCCGATAAGGTCAGCCTGGTCAAGATCTACCTGCAGGACATCAAGGTGACACACGCTTTAAGTTTAACTTTTAAGTTTTTCTTTGTCGTGCTTCAGAGTATATGTAATAACAGTCAAACAGTCAATATTTTTCAAAATATAAACAATTTGTACCAAAAAAAAAAAGACTACTACTGTTCAGTAAATAAATGTCTGGAGTCATTTCCATATTTCTTGACAGTGTTTAGTTATGATCTCGTCTCGTGTCTTTTCAGCCCATTACATTACTGTTGGAGTCAGCTGCTGCCAAAGACATGTCCTGCCTCATAGCCGGGTACTGCCGGGTGTTCGTCGACCCCGCGCTCAACATCTTTCCCTGGACTGACGACTCCAGGAAGCACAGGGTGTCTGCAGAGGAAGGTACAGAGACCGTGCACGTGTTCATTCATGTGCCTCTGCAGTGTCCCTGCGTGTTCCACAGTATACTGTTACTGCAGGTTTTCCTCTGATGAAGGTGCAGAAATGATGCAGGTGGTGAACAATGTAGAAATGATGCTGTGAGTGCATCTGAATGTTCTAGAGCAAGAATAACCAGGAGGACAGCACATAAAGAAACCAAGAGAGCATTTAAAAAGTAATAGATTACTAATCCAGGTCTACTTTCCTTCATGCCCACTTCCCTCTGCATGTGAGAGACTCCTGGTGCTTCCAGCCCAGCACGGCTCTAAACCTCCAGCCAGCCACGGCTCTAAACCTCTGTTGTTCCCAAATGGTGGAACAAACTTCCTAACTCTGTGCGTTCTGCCAAATCCCTTTCTACTTTCAAGAGACAATTGAAGACTCAATTGTTCAGAGAACACCTAGGGACTTAATCCGACTCCATCTTTGGGGTAGAATAGGTCAGGTGGTCTAAAACCCAGCACTTATGTACCACTGACTAAGTTGACCAAAAAAAAAAAAAAAAGAAAGAAAGGGGGGGTAGTGGCTCCTCTTCTGCAACTTGAAGGCAACTCCCTCGACCAATCATCGCACTTGAAGCAATTGAAGCATTTACTAATGGTTTCTTTCTTATGTCTGTATTCTTGCTTGTGTTGTACGTCGCTTTGGACAAAAGCGTCTGCTGAATGAAATCGCAGAATTTTAGAATTGTAGATTGGGTATTATGCATGCTTGTGTTAATATTAATAATAATAATAATAATAATAATAATAATAATAATAATAATAATAATAATAATAACAATAATATTATCAACATTATTTATTAGTCATAAGTAATTGCATCATTATGTAATGTTCTCTTGTCTCATATATGGTGCGATTAAAATTAAGAAATAAAGATTATTATTAAAAATTATATTTCAGTTGACAAAACTTATTACAGAATTTATTTTGATTTATGTTTTGTTTTTACTTTGACAATCACTCATTTGTTGTTTTTGTTTCTCAGTGCTCTTTTAAAATAGCTGTCTAAGCCATTATCCCTCCTATCATGTTCTGGGTCAAATTGACCCGTTTTAAAGTTTGAAGATCTAGGAAAAGTATTTAAAATTATTTTTTCAGGATTAAACTTCTTCTGCTTGCCTTAATTAGTGTGATCAACATATACAATGAAAATGGGTCATTTCACATATTTGCAACCACCCCCTACATGTTTATATGACAGAGATACTGTTCGGGTCAATTTCACCCGGCAGTCAAACTGGATGTAAAAGGGTGTCAGAAATGTCAGATTATTTCAATTCAATTCAATTCAATTCAGCTTTATTTATGAAGTGCCAATTACAACATGGTCGTTTCTAGACACTTTTACAGAGAAAACCCAACAGATCCACATAAGCAAGCATAAGCGACCGTGGAAAGGAAAAACTCCCTTTTAACAGGAAGAAACCTTTGCAGAACCAGGCTCAGAGGTGGCGGCTTTCTGCTATTCCGGTTGGGGTGAGGGGACAGAAAGAGGAGATAGGACAGACAATTTCTTGTATCTACATACATTTCAGATATAAACACAGGGTACATAGGCTACAAGAGCAACAGTCCTCAATGACATGTAAAACAATGAAATTACATTGAAACGAGAGAAAGGAGCAGAACTGGGAGCCGGTTCCACATGCCAGGAACCTGGGGTTCAGTAAAGGCTTACACCCACTGGGTCCAGATTACCTCAATTAATCAGTGGAGCAGCTGTTTAGATTGATGCCCAATTAGAATTCAATGCACCCATTGGATCCAGGCTGTCTCAATGGATCAGCTGCGATTGATGTTCTGTCTGCGATCCCTCAATCACGGCTCTAGTCCACCTAAGAGACAGCCTCTTCGTCCAGGGTTTTGGTGTTATGACTTTTTAGTCTCCCACAGTGGAAAGAGAGAGAGAGGGGGAGGGATCATTTTATTTCCATTAAAGTGGACACAGGTTCACAGATTTATACAATAAATCCACTAGGACTGTCGCGGTAAACCGGTATTGACGATAATCGTGGTATTAAAAAATGAAATTTCAGTATGGTGTTCAAAATGCGCACATGATAATATCGTATAGAGGATCTAGTCCCGCTTGAAACATGTTGAAGTGTATTTTCAAAATCCGCTCCTGTTCTTCCGCCCTGCTTCGTCTCCCTCCTGCAGCACCCCCACCTCTCCCCCTCGCCTCACATATAAACACAGCGGGAGCAGCGGGAGCGACACGGCTCCTAGCTAGCTAGCTCCCAGTTAGCGAGCGTCACGAGTGAACTAAACATGTCGACAACGACAGCGAGACGCTCTATCCTAACCCGAAAAAAGTGTGTTTAGCAACACTGACTGCACGTCGATGCAAGCCGGGTAGTAGTGGGGCCCCATTAGGTAGGTTCCAGACGTGTCATTGTAATGTGTCCGGGGGGTTTCAAGTTGTGTCGCTGATATCCGCCGTCTTCTCCGCCGGCCCCCTTCTATCAACTAACCGGTGAGTACTCGGAAAAAGGGCCTCATGCGGGGGATTTTCGACATGTTGTCGTTGCGTCTAGTGTAGCGCCTTAAATTTGTCATTGAAATTGACTGATGTCAGTCGTTCCTCGGGACCCCCTTCAGCTCGGGGCCCTAGCCAGTAGTGGCGCCTCTGGCTGGAGAGAAGCAGCTGCTGCGCTCATTCCGCCTCGGATTTAAACAAACAAACAAACAAAAATTCTCTGCAGTGTGGTGGTGATACAGGATTTCACCCCAAGAGGCCCCGTGGGTTTTCATAACCCACCAACCCTACGTAAATTACGCCTCTGTTGTGGATCCTCTGTTAATCAGTTCATCAGATTTTAATTAGTTGAGTGTAACTACACTTTTGGTATGCAGTTGTACAGTTACTGTCCTCATATTATTTCCTCATATTGTTTCAACACCTCATTTGACAGGTATTCTGACTGTAATTCATCTGGGAAAAGAGAGAAAACAAACAAAAATAAAATTAAAGATGAATCTGAATGTTTGTACCATTATTAGTTAAATTTTTGCTGATATCGTGATAATATCGTTATCGTGATATTTTTTGCCCATGATAATCGTGAAGAGAAAATTTGATATCGTGACAGCCCTAAAATCCACAACTCATTTTCCCAACATCACCTTACAGAACAGTTACATAACAGTTGAGAGAGAGATAGAGAGAGAGAGAGAGAGAGAGAGAGAGAGAGAGAGAGAGAGAGAGAGAGAGAGAGGACGCGATCCCTAACTGTAAGCTTTGGCCTCTATGCACAAATCAACCACTTCCTGAACTTCAGGAGACTCCTTGTTTCCTGTCTTTCATGATAGGATGAGCTGATTAATACAGGTGTGTCTGAAGTTGTTACAGAGGTCAGACACACCTGTATTAATCAGGATTATAACGTCAGGACGATCTCATAAATCAGAAAGATCGTTAAATTGTCTATAGGGTGCGTTCTCCTCATTCGTTTTTTCACCTATATATAATATTTTTTGGAGTGATGTTTCCTGAAAGCTTCAGATAATATTAACTAAATGTTCCCTCTAAGCACAGTTATCTACATACATAATCGATACATGTGGAGCAATGTTAATGATGATTAAAAAAAACAAAACCCGCAGCCACAGTCGGTGTTGCGTTTAAGTTGACTCGGGGATGCGAAGGCAGCTCACAACGAGCGGAGAGCTGTGGAGCTTTTCTGACTGGAGCTACTGCTGGGTGGAGACTGGGTGGAGGTAGTGTCAGGCAAAGCTGGTTTACAGCAGCAGTGCGGGATCTACAAGAGACCAGCTGCCATAGAAACACCCTAACAAGCTGGAGAAAGAGACGCTGAAACTAGCACCGATGCTAACGCTAGCTAGCGAGCTAACACTAGCGGTTCACAAGCTAGCATGAGGGATTTTACATACAACAAATCAAAGAAATGAAATGATAATTGTGATCACCTGTCAGTCAGTCAATGTTTGATGACAAATACAAGGCACTGTTCATTGTGCTGAAATAGCTAATTGATGATTTGGAGCATAGTATCAGTGGGTCACTGTTTTAATAAGTCCAAGGTACTGTCCATAATAATGAAACCGTGAATCCACCATTGTTGTGAGGATTGACAGTTGGTCGCTGTACCATTAAAAATCAAAGGCGCTGTTAAAGGTGTTGAAATAGCCACTCCACCGTTGTGGTGAAGATTATCAGTTGATCAATGTTTTAGTAACTCCAGGGCGCTCTCCATGGTGCTGAAATAGCCAATCCACCATTGTGGTGGAGATTATAAGTGGATCAATGTTTTAATAACTCCAGGGCGCTGTCCATGGTGCTGAAATAGTCAATCCACTGTTATGGTGAAGATTATTTGTGCGTCATTGTTTTAATAAGTCCAAGTTGCTGTCCATGGTGCTGAAATCACGAATCCACCATTGTAAAGATTATCAGTTGGTCACTTTATCAATAAAAAAAAAAAAAAAAAGATGCTGTTCATGGTTCTGAATACGCAAATCCACCGTTGTTGAGTAGATTATCAGTTGCTCACTGTAACTTTTAAAATCAAAGGCGTTGTCCATGGTGCTGAAATAGCGAAACGATAATTGTGATCACCAGTCAGTCAGTGAGTCAATGTTTGATGACAAATGCAAGGCGCTGTTCATAGTGCAGAAATAGCTAATTGATGATTTTGGAGCATAGTATCAGTGGGTCACTGTTTTAATAAGTCCAAGGTACTTTCCATAATCATGAAACCGTGAATCCACCGTTGTGAGGATTGTCAGTTGGTCGCTGTAACATTAAAAATCAAAGTCGTTGTTAATGGTGTTGAAATAGTGACTCCACCTTTGTGGTGAAGATTATCAGTGGATCAATGTTTTAATAACTCCAGGGCCCTCTCCATGGTGCTGAAATAGCCAATCCACCATTGTGGTAGAGATTATAAGTGGATCAATGTTTTAATAAGTCCATGGTGCTGTCCATGGTGCTGAAATAATGAATCCACCATTGTAGAGATTATCAGTTGGTCACTTTATCAATAAAAATAAAAGGTGCTGTTCATGGTTCTGAATACGCAAATCCACTGTTGTTGAGTAGATTATCAGTTGCTCACTGTAACTTTTAAAATCAAAGGCACTGTCCATGGTGCTGAAATTGCCAATCCACTGGTGTTGTGAAGGTCATCAGTGGGTCATTCTTTTAATAAGTCCAGGGAGCTATCCATTGTCCTGAAATCGCAAATCCACCGTTGTTGTGACGAATGTCAGTTGGTCACTGTATCATTAAAAAATCAAAGACACTGTCCATGGTGCTGAATTTGTGAATCCACCATTTTCTGAAGATTATCGGTTAGTCACTGTATAATCAAAAATCAAAGGCACTGTCTATAGTGCTGAAATAGCTAGTCTGCTGGTGTTGTGAAGATTATCAGTTTGTCCTTGTTTTAGTGAGTGCAAATCGCTGTCCATGGTGCTGAAATAGTCAATACACCGCGTAGGGGGAGATTATAAGAGGATCAATGTTTTAATAACTCCAGGGCACTGTCCATGGTGCTGAAATAGCCAATCCACCATTGTGGTTGTGATTATCAGTGGCTGACTGTATTAACAAGTCCAAGGCGCGCCGTCCATGGTGCTGAAATGGCCAAACGATAATTGGGATATTCAGTAAGTCAGTCAGTCAATGTTTGATGACAAATACAAGGCACTGTCCATAGTGCTAAAATAGCCAATCCACCATTTTCTTGAAGATTATCAGTTGGTCATTGTTTTAATATGTCCAAGGTGCTGTCCATTGTGCTGAAATAGCCAATCGACTGTTGTTGTGAATATTATCAGTTGGTCATTGTATCATTAAAAATTAAAGGCGCTGTCTATGGTGCTGAAATAGCCAATCCACTGTTGTGGTGAAAGGTTATCAGTGGATCACTACTTCAATAACTCCAAGGTGCTGTTCAAAGTGCTGTAATAGCTAACTGACAACTGTGGAGCAGAATATCAGTGGATCACTGTATCAATAAAAATTATAAGTGGGCCGTTAAGGGCGATAACGTGCTGCTCTTATCGCGCAAGAAAAAAAATGTTGCCGTTAATCTAATCTGTCCTGTGCTCTGAGCCTGAGAGTCACACAGCGCTCCAGCTGAGTGTCAAAAAAAACACACACGCACTTTTAGCGGTGAAACACAGTCCATTCCTCATTATTTGCCATATTGAACTCGGCCGAATTATCAGAAAAATCACGAGGAAAATGCTGGTATGAGGCACAAACTGAAATTAGGAGCGCAAATATGAAGAAAATGAAAGTGAAACTTAAATCGCGTGTTTTGTCGGTGCAGCGTTTCGGCCAGCTGGGCGTTTTTCAGGTGCTGAAAACACGCAAAATAAAGTACATTTCCCTTCAACACACAATCTGGCTTAATAAAGGTAAGTATGAGGCAAAATTCGGCGTGACTGAATTTAGGCTGTCTTGGAGATAGGATGAAGTTTGAGCAAGTGAGTGCTCATAAGAAACTTCTATTTTTCATCTGCTCTGTTATTGGTGGTGTGTGTGTGTGTGTGTGTGTGTGTGTGTGTGTGTGTGTGTGTGTGTGTGTGTGTGTGTGTGTGTGTGTTGGGGGGCAATCTTGGTAAAGATTTGGTATTTTAAGCTATTATAAATCATATTTGATTAATTGTGATTAATCGCGATTAACTCCAGGATTGGGGTGCGATTAATCGCGATTAAAAAATTTAATCGTTGCCCAGCTCTAATAAAAATCCAAAGCACTCTCGATGGTGGTGAAAACGTTAATCCACTGTAGTGGTGACCATTAACAGTGGATCACATTTTTAACCAATAAAAGATCAAATAAATCTGTTCTGTTTATCAATTAATAAATAGATTTTATTATTGCATTGTGAGAAATAATTCCCAAATTATAAATTACCCAGAGTACTATATTGAAAATAACAAGACCATTAACAATATGGAGGATGTGGTGAATGGTTTTAACAGATTCTTTGTAAATGTGGGACCAGATTTAGCAGCGAAAATAAAGAACCCAGTGACGACAGAAAGGGAAGATATAGAAGATATGGGGCACAGACATCCAAATACAATGTTTTTAGGTGCAGTTGATGAAAAATAAATTGTAGAGAATGTAGGAAACTGTAAAAACAAAACCTCTAAAGACTGGAATGATATAGACATGTCCACAGTAAAGTCAGTTATTGAAGGAATTACAAAACCACTCACCTACATCTGCAACTTGTCTTTTCAATCAGGTACATTCCCAGACAAAATGAAAATAGATAGCTAAAGTAATACCACTGTTTAAAACCAGAGAGCGACATCAGTTCACAAACTGCAGGCCTGTTTCATTACTCCCCCAATTCTCCAAAATACTGGAAAAACTATTTACAGAAAGACTGGATAAATTCATTGAAAAACACAACCTTATTACGGACAGTCAGTATGGTTTCAGAACGGACCGATCAACATCTCTTGCACTAATGAAATTAATAGAAGAAATCACAGACTGTATGGACAATAAAAAAGCAGCAATAGGACTATTTGTGAATTTAAAGAAAGCATTTGATACCATTGAACATAATATATTAATAAAGACATTAGATAACTACGGTATTAGGGGAGTTGGGTTGAGTTGGCTATCAAGTTACTTAAGAAACAGGCAACAGTTTGTACAGATAGGGAATAATAAATCAAAACTGATTAATATTACATGTAGGGTACCGCAGGGGTCAGTATTAGGACCAAAATTATTCATACTATATATTAATGACATATGTAGTGTAACAAAATTATTGAAATTTATTTTGTTAGCGGATGACACAAATATCTTTTGTTCTTGTGAGAATTTGCAGCAGATTTTGGAGACCATCACAACAGAAATGAATGAATTAAAACTGTGGTTTGATAAAAATAAATTATCATTAAATCTAAGTAAAACAAAGATCATGCTGTTTGGGAGACACAGAATGCATTGTAATGTAGAACTCATAATAGATGATAACAAAATAGAGAGAGTAAGTGAAATTAAATTTCTTGGCGTGATTCTGGACAACAAAATCTGCTGGAAATCTCATGTGAGTTACATACGAGCAAAACTGGCAAAATGCACATCAATACTGTTGAAAACTAAACATATTCTGGACATTAAGTCACTGCACACCTTATATTGCCCACTTTTTATTTTTACCATATCTGTGTTATTGTGTTGAGATCTGGGGAAACAGCTACAGAACCACTCTACAGCCTATATGCACTATACAGAAAAGAGCAATAAGGATAATAAACAATGCAGGATACAGAGACCACACAAACCCACTATTCATAAAATCACACTTGTTGAAATTCATGGATCTGGTCTAATTCAAAACAGCACAAGTAATGTACAAAGCAAGAAATAATCTACTGCCGAAAAATATACAGGGGATGTTTGCAGAAAGGGAGGGTGGTTATAGTCTAAGAGGAGACCTGAACTATAAAAAAACCAAAGGTTCAAACTACACTGAAAAGTATGTGCATGTCAAGCTGTGGGGTGGCTCTGTGGAACAGTCTGGAGACAGAAATTAAACAAAGTAGCAACATTAATCTGTTTAAAAAAAGGTACAAAACAATTTCTTAATAAGTATATGGAAGAGGAAGTCTGTAACTGTGGGTGATAAAAAAAAATGGTGTTGAGTGTTATACATATAGTGTAAATTGATATATTGTTGTTATACTGTAGTTATATTGTAATTATTTTATTATATGGTACATATTTATAGGGATAACTATATGGAATGTGTGGTTATATATTATGTATTTATATGGATATCTGTGCATGGTATATGCATATATATATATATACATATGTACGACCATTCTATTTTGTCTTTAAAAATTATATATTGTTTTTTTAAAAAACATCAGCTGTAATAACTGATGCTTTTCTTTCTTCCCGTGGTAATTTGTGTGTTGTGGGTTCGATTCCTCAGGCTATGTGTCGCGCTGCGGCAGCGACTCGGACTCCTCAGACCCGGGCACGGAGCCGCCGTCGGGCCCGATGTCCCGAGACGACAGGCCGTGTCCACGTGTCCGGTCGTCCTCAGACCCAGACGGAAGGAAGAGAAAAGACAGGCAGAGGAGGAGAGACGGCAAAGAGATGAGCGGAAGACCGTGGGATGAGAAAAAAGTCCAAGAAGAGAAAGACGGAAGCAGCGAAAAGGAGAAAACTGCAGCAGAGGAGGAGAGGAAAAATGAAGACCAGGGACGGATAGAAGAGGTCCAGGACGGGGGACAGAGGGAGACAACACAGAGTGCATCAGGGGGACAGAGTGGAGGAAATGTTGGAGGACATGTTGGGGGACAGACTGGAGGACAGGCTGGAGGAGGATCAGATGTTGGAGTCGTGGAGGAGAATCCGTCTGCCTCAGAAGCCTCGGACTCGTGTCACACGGACTCCCGTGTCCTCACCAGCCCGTCCAGCGACTCTCTGGATGCTTTGGAGGAAGACGACCTGCTGACCTGCTCCTCCTCGTCTGTCCTCCTGAACGTCCACTCGTCCCTCCAGCTGCACCCCTTCTCAGAGCGCCACGCTCAGCCTCACCTCCTCACCCCGCCGCCGGCTCACTCCCACCCGCTGCTGCACCTGACGGGGGGAGGAGGAGGAGGAGGAGGAGGAGGAGGAGGAGGAGGAGGAGGTTCCTGCAGGAAGTCAGGGGATGGAGGAGATCCTCACCTCCTCTCGCCAGACTCCTCCCACCAGAGCCGTGCGAGTGGTCTCTGTTCTGACGACAGCTCGCTGTGCTTCGCCGAGCTGTCCCGCCTGGTGGACTTCCTGCCGAGTCCCCCGGAGGCCAGCGAGGAGGAGGACGAAGAGGACGAGCTGAGGAGGAGGAGGAGGAGGAACATGCTGCAGGAGGTGGAGCAGGCAGCAAGGAGAGCGGGAAGCCTGAGCGTGGAGGCGGGGTCGAAGGAGTCCCCGTCCCCGTCCTCCCCCTGCTCCCATCTAGAATTTGTCTTCAACTTCGACCAGAGCGACGCTCGGTGCTACTACAACATCTGCTCCAACATCACGCCCGACAGCGCCCGCAGCCTGTCCCACCCCCCGCAGGGCACCGACGGGGGGGCCGAGGAGGGGGCCGGGGAGGGGGGCGGGGAGGGGGCCGGGGAGGGGGCCGGGGAGGGGGCCGGGGACCAGGCCGTCCCCATCCTGCAGCCGCCGCCCGGCTTTGGGGACAGCAGCTCTGACGAGGAGTTCTTTGACGCCAGGGACGGATTCGGCTCGCCGGAGGACCCGACGTCGGGCGCCGTGCCTCGAGGTGAATCGCACACACCCCGACCTGGGGGAAAAAAAAACACACACCCTAAAACACAACCGGGCCTCAAGGTCACTCACACACACCCTGGCCTGGAGTACACACACCCCAAAACACAGCCGGGCCACTTTCCAGGATGGTCACTGCATCTTAGGCCGACATAGCGTCTGGCTCCTGCTCCGTCTCAGTATAAACAGGGGAAAACGCAACTTTTTATTAATGCCTCTATCTCCTTGTTCAAAAAATCTGCTCCTGGTCCTGGTAAACCCTCAGGCTCAGGGTGCTTTCACACCTACTAGTCCGCTAGAGTGGTTCGGTTCGGACATAAATTATTCATAAATGTCGCAGCTGTCAACTAGTTCGGTTCGCATTCACACCACTTGTTTTTGCAGATGAACTATCCACTATGATCCTCCAGCCCCTTGGTGGCGCTGTTCACACAATGTTGTGTTTTGGGTGACGGGAGTGAACCCTGATTGGCCAGCATGTGTGACGTAATGCGCCACGCGGCTTGCTACGGAAGCCTCCGCCGACCAAAAAGCCTTCTTCACAACAGAGCGGACAGGACCGAGGCCGGTCAACGTTCACACCAGCAGCGAGCCGCACCGAGACAGAACCGAGACAGAACCGAGACCGCCTCCTCGAGGAGGTCTCGGTACGGTTCTCTGTCCCAGACCAAAACCAACTGGTCCGCTTTCACACCAGCGCGTACGAACCGAACCTGCAGGAGTTGGGGACTCTAGTGCAAGTGGACCAAATGCTGTAGGTGTGAAAGCAGCATCAGAAGATGAAATACAAGAACAATAGACCTGAAAACCAAAAACCTCTTATTTAGTTAAACTGCTCAGTTTTTTCAGCTCCGGAGGATCAACAATAATAACATCTAAAACCTGTAATAACCAACACACACACACACACACACACACACACACACACACACACACACACACACACACACACACACACACACACACAGTCTCGTATTTCTATCCTTGTGGGGACCGTCCATTGACTCCCATTCATGTCTAGCCCCTAACCCTGACCCTTACCCTAACCCTAACCCACACCACAACAAAGCCTAACCCTAAAGAAATGTTTTTGCACTTTTACTTTTTTCAGTAACAACAACATGGTCAAGAAAACACTGTTTCTCCTACTTAGGACCGGAAAAAGGTCCCCACAAGGCACGTCGTTCCACGTTTTGCTATCCTTGTGGGGACATTTGGCCCCAACAAGGATAGAAATACGAGAACACTCTCACACACACACACACACACACACACACACACACACACACACACACACACACACACACACACACACACACTCTGCTGGATATTAAAGCTTACTGTAAGTCCTGCATTTGCTGCCATCTGGTGGTGGAAGTTTTTGCAGATTACTAAATTTGAAAAAAAAAAAAAGAAAAGCTAGAATAACAGTGAAATGTGAAATCTTTCAGCCCATTAATTTGTGATATTTCCTCTCTGTATGAATCAACTGCTACATTATCATTGATGTGTTTCTCTGCTTGGGAATTTACAGCCTGAGAAGAGCATTATTGCTCCAAAAACGATTTATATTCAACGACCGGTTATAAAATTATTTCCACATTCTCCAATTTCTTTCTCTGATTTGATTCATGCATGACCTCCTTTTTATATGATGTCAGAGATTTTTGGAATGCATGGCATGTTTATGAGAATGTAATTCATAAAAATTTAAATCATAAAAACATATTTTGTCTATCCTGCATTTTTTGCAATTATGACTGAAATCAGAAGTTTAAAGTTTTCATACTCAAATCACATCCTGCTTGTCTTCTTTCTTTTTCTGTTCACTCAAAATTGACTCTTTTCTGACTGTCATGACTTTAATGTTTCCTATATGACAGAAGTTCATTTCTTTTGTCTTTTTTCTTTGATCATGCAGACGTTTGCACCGAGATGAAGCTGAACTTCCTCAGCACTCTGAGCCTCAGCGACATCCAGCTCTCTGCTCCAGACACAAACAAAGACGGAAAAGCACAAGAAGAGGAAGACGAGACCTTGCTGCAGCTGAGGAAAAGATCCCGTAAGCGCCGGTCTTACATGGAGACTGATTACACCTCCAGAGTGTCGTATCCCGACCCGGACCCGAAGACCCAGCATGGCTCCGTGTCGACCCGGCCTCTCCTGGCTGAGGCCGGCGACGGCCAGATGTTCAGTTCTGATCCGGAACCTTCGAAGCAGACACAGAATCCCAGTCCCACCGTGTCCTCGCTCACCCACTCTGAAGGAGAACCGACTCAGCTGGAGTCCAAACCCATCCTGGCCAAACTGTCCTCGTACAGACCCGACCCGCTGTCTCGTCCACGGTCCCTCGAGCCCAAAGACCCCCAGGTCTCCCCCAGAACCAAGAAGCAGGACATGGAGATGGAGCCTGACGCCATGGAGTCCAAATCAGTGACCGACCTGCTGAAAGCAGCGTCTCCTGCCATCACGGTGGTTCGCTGCCGCGTGGATCCAGACGGGAAGGAGAGCGCCGATCGGAGGGCTGATGGGAAGGAGGAAGGGGTGACAGAGGGGGAGATGGAGGAGGGAGACAGGGACGAACCCGTGAGTCTTACTGGGAATGGGCCGTTCACCACTCACATGTTTTTACCAGAGAATACTAAAGGTAAAGAGAACGAAGAGAAGAACAGACCGCCATCACCGGACGTCAGCACAAAGACCCCAGAAGTCAATATGAAGGGGAGCAACGGCGTTTTGGTGTCCCGGTTGAATTCCCCTGAAATAAACACCCATAGAGATGAATTTATAATTGAAGACCAGCTTGAGAAATCCAGCCTGTTGTCGTACTCTCCACCTCCTCCTCCACCCTCGTCTCCTCTACCTCTGGTACCGGTTCTTCCACAATCTCAATGTGGCAGTTCGGTGAAAGACAAAGGAGCCGGCCGAAACCCGAGAACCTCAAACTCCGAGGAACGTCGTGAAGCCAATCGCACAAACCTGAGTAATCACACTGACAAAGCACAACCACTGGAAACCAGTGAAAATGATGAGAAAACGGCGAGCGGCTCTTCTGCGACGCCCAGTGACGACGTTACAGACAGCACCAATTCAGACAATGTGTTCGATGATGACGCCGATGAAGTGACTGACTCCTTAGATTTCAGTTTGAGTGAAAACAATGACGGGACGCAAACAGCTGCAAAGCACGGCGTCAGTAAAAGTGACTCGCAGACGAGTATCAAATTGCTGCTGAACGCTGAACCTCAGAGACTTCGCTCCGTCGACTCTGATTACTCTCAAACTATAAATTCCATCACGGCAAAGCTTGGAGCCGCGACCAGCGTCACATCTCCAACTTTTAACTCAGGCGCTCGATTGAAAAGCGAGTTTGAGTTTCAAAAGGCTTCAAATCAACATGAAGATATACCCAAAAGAGAGTCCACCTCATCCAACTCTGAAATGAAGGATAGTTTGGCGAGTCCAAGCTTAGCGAAGGTGAACACATCTGCAGTCCAGGATCTCTGCAAAGAGCCTCCTTCTCCAACGCATTTCCTCTTCCAGACCTGCTCCCCGACCATCATGGGCCGATTGTCTGCTTCAACCCTCAGAGGGAAGATCCAGAAGTTGCCTCTTTATCTGTCCAGATCCCAGGAAACTGTCAACCAAGCTGGTGGTGAGAACGTGGAACAGTCTCCGTCCGAGGACAGCAGCCAGGAGAACTCAAAGATCACCATCCAGGTCACCGACGTTCACGATGTGACGCAGACCGTGGACCTGGAGAAGGGCGCCGCCGCCGAGTCTGTGGAGTCGGACGATTCAGACGCCACGGTCACGGGCTCCGAGGTGGACGGGGACTATTTTGTGGACGTCAACTCAGCTAAGTGTTTTCATTCAGCATCAGAAGTGGCAGGAGCTAGTCCTCAGGTTCCTGTCCAGACTGAACCCAAAGCCCAGTGTCACCAACCTAATTTGTACTCTGGACTTCTCAAGAGCGCTCCAGGACCGATAACTGCTCCTCCCACCTCCATCATGAGCCACTTTCAGACAGAACCATCGGGGCTAAAGACAGACACTCCTGGCCCCGTTAAGGAAGCTCCAGAACCAAACGTTGTAGTGGGAGACGCTCTGGGGAACAGAACAAGCAGTCGATGTCCGTCTGTCCCTGCTCCCATCGTGGTGACCACACAGAACCTGAACGGTCCAGGACTTCCTTTCCACAGTCAGCCCCAGAAAGCCAGAAGAACCAGCAGTGACAGGCCCTTGATGGGTCTCTGCAGGCCTCCAGAGCAGAACTCAAACTCACCAAAAGCCCTTTCCTCGGGCTGCAGAGTGTTTACCATCTGTGAGGATCTGTCCCAGAACCAGCTCCCCGGCGAGGTGGTCTCCGTCGCCCCTTTCAAGGCTGAAATCAGCTGCGGCTCTGTGCTGGCGTCCGGATGCGAGTCAGTGGTGGAGGGGATCCAGGCGCCGCTGGACGCCTGTGGCTGCCCACCGGTTTACGCCAACTGCTTCAGTTCGGGGGACGGATTCGACGACGAGCTGACGGTGTACGAGTTCTCCTGCCGCACGCAGAGCAGCGGCGTGACCCAGCCCTCCGGCGCAGGTCTTCCTCTCATGAGCTCGGCTCCGGTTCCCTCCTTCCTCTCCACCTCCTCCTCCACCCACTCTCCGTCCTTCCCTCGCTCCATCCTCTTCTCCAGCTCTACCTCTGAACTGTCCCCCCTCCTCTCCCCGCTGTCCGACTCCTCCGACTCGCACAGAGACACCATCGGTCGGCTCGGTCAGCAGCGTTACCCAGAACCCCCCGCAGGCTTTCAGATGTTGCGTGTGGACGTAGACCAGCTCCTCTCCATTCTGGAAAGCAGCAGTGTGGACCGGTCGGTGGCAGGTTACGGAGGACGCCATCCCAGAGACACGTGCCCCGCCCACTTCACAGAGAACAAGAGAGTCCTGCAGCTGGAGGCACGGCGGCTGATGTCGGGCTGCCAGAAGGTGGTGGGCGTCGGGCAGAGCCCGCAGGAGATGCTGCGCTCGCTGGCCGACAGCTTCCGGACCCTGGTGGAGCTGGCCGGCGTCTGTCTCTGGTTCTCCGGGTGCGATAGGTGCGACCGCAGGAACGCGGAGGCCGTGGCGGGCCTGGCCGACGTGGCCCGCTCATTTAGGGACTTCTGCCTGGCGGCGGAGCGGGCGAGCAGCAAACGCAGCTGCCAGGACCTTAGCACCAAGCTGCTGGCCAAGCAGTGCACGGCGCTCACCGCGTCCGTCTTCTGCCTCACCCAGCTGTTCCGCACCCTCACTGCACTATGACTGAGGAAGCGGACGCCAACGCGGTGTGGGGATCCAGGCGGTCAGCGGCGAGCCCGAGGCTGCAGGAGCTCAAGCGGCAGAATCGATCACGTTGGCTCCGGCTTGCACTGCGAGCCGACTGGAGCCCAGATCATCCAGGTGCATGTGGCAACTGACTCAACGCTTCGCACGTCCTGCAGCCCACAAACAGACCGGGGCACGGCGAAAGCTGCAGGAGCAGAATCCGCTTGAATCCCGCTGTGGAGGATCTGATGTACTTGAATGTATTCTATATAACTTCCTATGTTTATTTATTGATTGATTTAATGAGTAAGTTACTGCGGAGTGTCTGACGAATGTCGCGGAAGGAGGGATGTTGAAATGTTTACAGGCAAAGCTTTAGACACAGGAGTAGCAGTGTGTGACTGTAGTGGGCCTTTTACACACACACACACACACACACACACACACACACACACACACACACACACACACACACACACACACACACACACACACTTTTGTCTTTCTATCCTTGTGGGGACCTTCCATTGACTCCCATTCATGTCTAACTCCTAACCCTGACCCTTACCCTAACCCTAACCCACACCAAAACAAAGCGTAGCCCTAAAGAAATGTTTTTGCACTTTTACTTTTTTCAGTAACAACAACATGGTCAAGAAAACGCTGTTTCCCCTCATGGGGACCCAAAAAATGTCCCCACGAGGCACATCGTGCCGGAATTTCCTATCCCCACAAGGATGGAAAAACGTGTATACACACACACACACACACACACACACACACACACACATCTCTTTCATCCATTCATAAACAAGCCTTCCATTCAACTTTTCGTCTCCTCTCATCTTCTCTACATTAACATTCTCCGGGCCGTCAGACGGAAGTTTTTCCTGAATGTTACTGTTTACAAAACCAAAAACTAGCGTGAGAAATTATTTGATGAAACTGAAGCCTGAAGCTGTTTTTTAAACTTAGTACGTGGAATGCTGATGAATGCGCATTATCTGATTTTTATGAAACAACCGTTTGGATGAGCTACAGTCTTTCACACATTCAGTTTCTTGTTGTTTTTCCACTCAAGTCTGACGTAGTCAAAGGAAAAGGCAATACATTTGCTGGCTTTTCACGCATTTCTGTGTTAATACGATTTTTCTCCACCTGAACTTTCCAGTGCATGACGATGTTGCTGTCAAGCTGTTTTCTTCATAAATGTTCTTATTTTTGTGTTTTATATTCAGAAATGTCAGCTGAGAACATTGATCCCCAACATACACTGAAGAAATAATCCAGATAATGTGTAATCTGACCGTGAAATATTATCCAAACAAAGTTTGTAGTATTCTGTGAAACATTTTTCCTCCAGTGACCTGAAATGAAGCCACAGAGACAAGACATTTTACAAGAATCAGCAAAGTTTTGGTTTTTTTTGAAGAAACGCTGTAAAACAAAGAAGTTTTCTGAGAAAAGCTCTGCGAGTTTTTCCAGAAGTTCCTCTGGATCCTGACATCTTTTATTCCATCTCACATGGTCACATCGTCATCTTTTATTCTCTTGCATGTAACTCCTAGGACCAATCAGTGTTTCATTATGTAGGATTAAGAATGTTCAGTTTTTGCACATATTCAAGAGCCAAATAAACAAAAGGTGACGGATGATAAAATTTCACAGACCTCGGCAGTTTCTTTTTAGAAACTTTTTTTCTATTTCTAGAGTGACGAGACTGAAAAACAAACTATGCAATCTTGCAAAGTTTATGAGGATCCCTCAAGACTTAACAAACTACAAAGTGATCTTGAGTTTTTCTGGATCTTTTAGGAAGTTTTATGCAAAAATATTTGCCACAAATTATTCCAATGCCAAAAAATACATAATTTATTTATATTTTCTGTTGTACAGGAGTTTGAAGAAATTCATAAAAAGTTTGAAAGGACTGTATTTGAATGGACAAAAAACAAAATAAGATTTGACAAACTTTCTTAGATTCTGGAGTTTTTGCAGGATCTTGTTTTGTGATCAAAGATTTCTCAGGATCCTCAGAACATCTGCAAAAACTCAGAAAGCCCTGCGTTTTCTCACCGTCATTTGATCCCAGTGTAACTGTTTGGGCTGTAGAGTTAAAAAGGAGAATTAGCAGATGCTGAAGGTGCGATCAAGCAGCTGTCTGTGATCTTTCTGCTGTGCTGCCAACTCTCCCTGAAAGTCTTTTAAGCGTCAAACACATTGACGATTTGCACCGAGCACGTCATCAAGATGGAGACGTCACGATGTTGAAAGCAGAAAGCTTCACAGTTGGTAATGTTTGCATTAAAAGTAAAGACTGATTGGATTCCTTCATTTAAACTGAAGGAATCACACTGAAGCACAAAAGTCAAATCGGCTTTTTAATGCATCCTCAACCTTTTCCTGGTTCTCAGAACTTTTAACCAGGTGAAGTTTGAAACTTGAAGACACTGCGTTGACTCGAAAGAAAAAAGACTCACAGGAAGCGTTACGATCGTGCCAGCAGCTCCGGCAGCGATGAGAACTATTGATCTGAACTTAATCAGGTGTAGTTTCTGATCATTTCAGTCCTGGAAATCAAGGAGAAAGCAGACCGACATAAAGCCTGCTGCAGTTTTTATTCTTAAAATGGTCTCAAGGACCATCTGACCTCTGGGTTCAGTAAAAACAAACAGACTTTCATCTGTTTCTCACACTAAGTGCATTATTCCTGCAGAATTCTCAGAGTCTTAATATCGTGATCACTCTGGGAGACGGACGCTCGTCAGCGTCGACACATCCTCCACTCAACCAACACTGATTTGCTAAAAACCTTTTTATTGTGGATAAGCAGCATTTTCACCTGGAATGTTTCTTAAAGAAAGCTTGATGCACACTGGAGCTGCATGTTCATGATCTGGAGTCATTTCACCACCTCGGTACTGGGAACACACTGTACTGAAAAGATATTTAGAATGGCAGTTTAAGCACTTTCTTTCTTCACTCGTACTGGTTTTGTTCCATTCGTTTGTATCATTTCCTGTATTTTATTCCCAGTCTGCAGCAGAGGAACTGATTTTCTTTAACTATGAACAAATGATGGGAACCTTTGTTTTTGAGTAGCCTGTGCTCACGTAGCATGCCGTTCCAAGCCATAAAATGCATTGTTTCATCAGGGATTTTATCTGTGAATGACTGAATGATGATGTCTGCTCTTGCTTTGTAATGCTCAACTCCCACCATTAAAAACAGCGTTAAGATATACACCTTTCCCAGGACTCAATTATTCCTCATTCAACGCACGTACTGACTGTTTTTATTTTATTTTAGGATATAAAGACAGTTTTTACAAACCACTGTATTCTTACATGTAAGAAATCCTGTGTGTTTTTTGAGGAGTCGGCTTCATTTAAAAAGCCACTTCTACATATTTAGTTGTAGCTGTATTGCACTGCTGTAACCACTAGAGGGCGGAAACGTAAAAAAAAAAAAAAAACTGAATGAACCGTTCTGAGTTTAGTAGGGTGGCATTACAATATGGTTAAAATCACTTCCGTGATGCTGGTTTTCATGGTAGAAGCAAAGAGTAACAGTTTTAAAAACATGTTTAAATGAGAACTGTAGAGATTGAAAAAGGATCTAATGAAATAAACAAAACATGCAAAGCAAGCAGACCCTCCAACAGACCATTAATCCATCTGAGGGACGCCGTTTACTGCAGTCCATCAAAGCACAAACAAGCCCTCCCTTCATTTTCACTTCTCAAGCTTCAATTAACTTTGAAAAAAAAAAAAGAAAACAAGGACACAAAGGGAGAAGAAGCAAACTGCACACTGCTCCAACCAGCTGTGTCCAGGTGGGCATCGTTGGTCATGAAGATGATGATGTCCTCCATCCAGAGTCACACAAGTATTGAATTCTCCACAATGTGCTGAGAACAGACAGAAATGAAAACACAAGCTGTTCGGTTTCCAGCAGAATGCTCTCCTGTGAACAGTTTCACTGCTTCCAAAAACTTTCTGCAGAACCAGACTCTTCCTGAAGTTCCAGTTTGAGGTTCAGACAGAACCTGAACCGGCTTCTTCTGGACGTTTTGTTCTCATTCTAAAGAAAGTAAAATGAAATCAGATTTTCTCCGGATGAGACGTCTCAAAGGGTTCAGAAGTTCCTGAAGTGGTTAAATGAATAAAGGAATAGAAAAAAGCAGTATGAGCTGATTGGTCACAAACAGAGAACAATTTGAATGTTTCTCTTTTGCATAAACTAACGTCTCTGTTCACTTTATATCCTCCAAACAAGGCATATTTTCACATCGGTGGTGTTGAATGTGTTTTATTATTAGCTCTTCGCATGTTCAGTATATTTGACCTGTAAACATTTGACCTCGTTCACCCTCAGATGTGTGAGGAAAGCAGGAGGATCCAGGAAAATATTGATCTTCTCCCCGGGAGAGCTGCTCACCTCAGGAGGAAGTCCCTGAGCAAAGTGTGTTTTCCCAGGTCGTTTCCCAGCTGCTGGTGTTCTCCCTCAGGATCAGGTGGGGAACACATCATTTCATCTTTAACTTTCTGTTGCTCCTTCTCGACATGCCGGCGGTTTAGAGTTGGCGGTGTTTCCATTGGATCTGGGTCAGGATCATGTGACCCTCATCGACTCAACAGGCAGCTTCTGAGATCAGGTTTGTTTTTTGTCGTCCTGCTGAGAGGTTGACAATCCTCCACCTCTTCTCTCCACCCGGCCGCTGCCACCAGGTGGGATCGGTAACGCGAGGCGAGCTGGACTCATCCTTCATCCTGCTGCTCATCCACGCCACAGAGTTCAGAGGTCAGAGGTCGCAGGTCAGTTCAGCAGGTCAGTGCATCACAAACCGAACCACAGCTCTGTTCTGATGGAGGTGACACAGGACTCGGGTTAGACAGAGGTAAAGACTCATTCCAGAAGTAAAGCAGGAGGTTCAGAGTCGATCCAACAGCCGCGTTCCACACGTCACCGACGCAACCAACCAGCAGTTACCAGGAAGAACCAAGGCTTTCTGCCTGAGGGTCTGATGGGTAACAAGCTGAAAACTGAATTGATTAAGGTGGCTGTGGTTCAGTAGGGAGAGCAGTCGTCTCTCAATCAAGAGTTTGTTAGTTCAATTCCAGTCTCCCCTTGTCTGCATGTCGGAGTGTCCTTGGGCAAGACACTGAAGCCTGAAGCGGCCCCGGTCGCATCCACTGGTGTGTGAATGTAATATTACAGAATAAAGCGCTTTGTAATCCATTTTAAGGCGTAATCACATGCATTTTAAAGTGTAATTACATTTACATGCATGTGACAGTGTAATGACATGCGTTTTAAACCGTAATGACATGCGTTTTAAAGTGTAATCACATGCATTTTAAAGTGTAATTACATGCGTGTGACGGTGTAATGAGCGTTTTAAACCGTAATGACATGCGTTTTAAAGTGTAATCACATGCATTTTAAAGTGTAATTACATTTACATGCGTGTGATGGTGTAATGACATGCGTTTTAATGTGTAATTACATGTGTTTTAAAGTGTAATTACATGCACAGTTTGTGGCAACAATGGATAGAGTTATTTATTGAAAAGATATTGATGAGCCCAACAACACCACCCTGGGGATTTCACCCAAGGAATTATTTAATGCAAAAGGCACACTGGTTCCTTGCTCGGAAGAACGGCTTGAGACGTGGGTTGACAGGTAAAAATACAGATTTTATTAACAATATGGTTTAAAAATAACATCCACAAGTTAAAGCTCAGTCGGGGGAAGGGAAGGTTTACTCTAGCTGAGACCTGGTGGATGGGCCCAGGCTCGTGCAGGGGAGGGACCCTCCAAAAGGAAAATAAATCAACCTGAATCACCCAACTCGTGGAACAGACACAAAAAAAAAAAAAAAATACTCCCTCTACCACTCTGGTCTTTCACTTAAAAGAGCCGTTGAAACGAACAAGTCGTTCATTGAATATCACAGCTCTAGTGTGATAGAATCCAGGGAGCCAACTGTCACTGATACCTCAGCTCGGCTCTCAGTGCTGCGTAGTGTCTGCTGCTCTGCAGAAATTTGTTTTTTAATAAATCAATATTCTCGTATATTTGGTGTTTTGTCCTGATTGAAGCCACTTCTGGGCTGGTTTTGGTCTGACAACATGCTAACAGTCGGTGGTTTTAGTTAGCCTGTAATGAGTGGAGACTAACATTTAGATTTCCCTAAACTGCCGTGACCCTAAAATAGCACTAGTATCTACAGTTCAAGCTGTTGTTGTATTTCATAATAAAGAATATATAGAAGCAGAGAAGTTCCAGTTAAAGAACTTTCAATTGAATTCAGCTTTATTTATGAAGTGCCAATTACAACATAGTTGTTTCTAGACACTTTTATAGAGCAAACCCAACAGATCCACATGAGCAAGCATAAGCGACTGTGGAAAGAAAAACCAGGAAGAAACCTTTGCAGAACCAGGTTCAGAGGCTGCGGCTTTCTGCTATTCCGGTTGGGGTGAGGGGACAGAAAGAGAAGGAGATAGGACAGAGTTTCTTGTATGTACATACATTTCATGTATAAACAGAGAACATTGGCTACAGGAGAACAATCAGCAGTGACACGTAGTACTAGAATGGAAATACACTGAAACGAGAGGAAGGAGCAGAATTGGGAACCGGTTCCACATGGTAGGAGCCCGGGGTTAAGTAACTTTGTTTTCCTCTTTTTCATCCTGTCCTGTAAACCGTGTATCAGGAACAACACGCCATGTTCTTCTTCCTCTTGGCTGCTGTATCAGTATCAGCGTACAAACTTCCAGAAGTCTTGGTCTCACCGCAGGTACCATCCGACACATTTATACTGCAGAGTCATGAGCACACATGGGCACGTGCACGTGCACATGCACATGCACATGCACATGCACATGCACATGCACATGCAAGAGACACGTGCACCAGAGTGATGTTGTATAAATCTTCTCAGACACGTTAACTCAGCTCGCTGCCTTCCTGTTGACGTCCAAACACCAAACTGTTACTGTTTGATGGGAGTCGGTGATTTTTAACAGGAGAGACAAACGCTTTGAGTCGGATTCTGCCTGTCAGCCAGTGAAGAAATCCTGATGGAAATATCTCGACAAGCTGCAGTTTTGTCTTCATCATTTAGTTGCAGATCAAACCATTTGGTGCTTTTTGAGCCTTTCTGGGGATCAGTCTGTTAAGAGTCTCAATATTTAACTCCGATAAAGATCACGCCTAATCGCATTTAGAGAGGAAACTCTGCCACAAAAAGAATAAATCAATCGCGTATCAATACCTGATGCCTGCAGTCAATACCAGCTGGTCAAGCTGAGAATCGGGTATTAGAGTCTGAATCGACTGCTGCTGGATTCCTTCATCATCCTGAGAATGGTGGAAGTTAGAGTGTAGTTGAAGGAGCTCCGAGTGACGTGATGCTTCTGCTTTTTGTATGAATGCCTCTCCTTTATCCAGACAGACATTTATCAAGGCTACCAGGGATCAGATTCACACTGCCGGCTACAAACTGATGGATTTCAGCCATCAGTCTCTGGTTGGTTTACTGATCCTTGTTATGAGAGGACTAATTATTGAGAATGAAGGGACTCGTTCACGTGTTCATGTTAGCGACATGCACATTTGTGTGACTCAGATTTCAAGCAGTTCTGAAATCTCTGGTATGAACTCGAGTTTTGTAACAAATGGAAAATGTTGTCTGTTCTTGGCACGAGTCAAGTCAGAGGAAGCTGCTGCTGTTCTTAGGTTAACACTGTTCGGTTTGATCTGGTTTCAACATGCAAGAGATAAAAGTAGAGAATGGAAAAGAAAATATCAAAATAAATGAAACAAATGTAGAAAAAAATGAACTTTTGCTAATCTGTATTAACATGAATAAAGAGAAGTATGAAGTAAAAGCTTATTTAGTCCTACCTATTACCATTTTTAGAACGATGTTCTCTCTTAATTTAACATCAAACCAACGACAAATTCCTCCAGCAGCTGTGGTAGTTTTTTGTTTTGTTTTGTTTTGTTTTGTTTTAAAGTGCAGCATTTTCCACAAACACACAAACCATGAATTTGTTCCTTGTATCTTTTACTAGACTGAAATATGCTTGATATTTGTTTTATTTCCTCACAGTTTGTTACATAGTTTTACTAAACGTCGTTCATATGAAGGACCGTACAAGACATAATTCATTCTGGCCCTCTCACACTCATACATTTACCTCTGACGTATATGGATTTTGTCTCCCACACACATACATTGTCTTTTTACAAACATAAATTCACCTTTCACATACGTATGTTTATTTTCATTTTCACACACACACACACACACACACACACACACACACACACAATTACTTTATCCTCTCACATGCATTCTCCTAAATAAATAGAACTGCATGCATATGTACAAAGAAAATATATGTACAGTGGTATGAAAAAGTTTGGGCACCCCTGATCATTTTCAAGATTTTCCTTTATAAATCGTTGGTTGTTCAGATCAGCAATTTCAGGTAAACACATCATAAAGCAGACAAACACAGTAATGCTTGAGAAGTGAAATAAAGTTTATAGTACGTGCAAGGAGAATGTATGTATGTGCAAGGAGAATGTATGTGTGCAACAAGACAATCTATGTGTAGTAGGGTGCATCAAATTGCAATGCAAAAATGAAATCTCAACATTTCAATCTGATTGGGGTTGCATTTTGTTTGGACACATAAAAATGATTTGTGCAAAGTTTTGGGGAAATTACTTGCGATTTAGAGGTGGAACAAAGCATGTGAAAAATACCAAATGGGCGTTTTTGGTTGATTTCTTGCTTAACATGTCATGGCAATCTCAGAAACGACAAGAAATCGTTTTTTAGAACATTTATTTTGAATAGAACATGGAAGTCACTCTCTGAAACAACCTGTACTGCTTGTATGCTTGCTTCTAGAAATATTCTTTATAAAGCATGTATAAAAACATAAACAATACCAAGGAACCAGTTCCCCGCTCCCGCAGTCATAAAGCTGTCATTGTGTCCTTTGGCAAGACACTTCATCCACCTTGCCTAAGTATGAAAGTAGCGTGAGAGTGAATGGTTGGTGGTGGGAGGGGCCAAGGGTGCAGTTTGGCAGCCTCGCTTCCGTCAGTTTGCCCCAGGGCAGCTGTGGCTGCAGTAGTAGCTTACCACCACCCAGTATGGAGTGTGAATGGGTGAATCTGACATTGCAGTGTGAAGCACTTTGGGCTCTGTCAGTGCAGTGTAAACAGCGCTATATAAGTGCAGTCCATTTGCAGTCAAACCTGGTCGCTTTGCATGCAGTTGTGTGTCGCAGTGATACAGCAAGCACTGCAAGATCTGGCGACCACTTGGCAGCTTGGCGCCAGTAATGATGGCATCTGCACCGGGGATGCTGGCGCCCAGACCAAAAACCAGGGTGCGGCTGCTCTGGCGAGGGCTTAAGGCCATCTTGTGAGAGCTGGATCCTGTGGTGTGTGATGGTGGCGTTGAAGGAATTGACTCAGCGACTGAGCTACACAGGCAAAGCTTTATATAGACAACCCCCCCCCCTTTTTATGCAGGTGCAGGAAAATAGAATAGTTCTCGCAACACAGAGGGTAAAATGTGCAGGAATATTGGAATATACAGGTCTCCGGGCTTGAAATGTAACAATGTTGCAACAACGCACACACACGCACACACACACACACACACACACACACACACACACACACACACACACACACACACACACTGAACAGCAGGCCATGTGCGAGCAGGGCAGAGTGAAGGGACACAGTTCCTGTTGCCATAAAATCAGACGCACCGCTCCACCTCTAAATCACCTCATATCGCTTCAATATTTTGTATGTATTGTTTTTGCATGGATGGTCACACTTTTAGCACCCAATCAAACCAATATTCTGGAAATGTGTATTTTGATGCACCCTAATGTGTAGAGAGAGAAAATATATGTGTGTGAGAGGTCCAGACTCCAGAATGAATTATGTCTTGTGCGGCCCCTCATACACTGGATAGATTCTCCCTTATTGCCAGGTAACATTCAGAAATTGTTCTGTGAAAAAAACCACTCTTTATCCACTATTTTACGAAATGGTTTTCAACTCCACCAGTTTTGGATTGTAAAAATACTGGATTGGTTTTGGGTTTTGTGCTGTTCCTCTCTCAGCAGACTGTAGCCTTTGTTACACTGTCAGCTAAAAGTGAAGCATCCTCTTCCTCCCTCTCCTTGTTGATGGACAGTCTGGCTGTGAAATGCATGTGAAATTTGAAGAGATCAGGCCATTGTGTCAGCTGAAATCAATGATATTTTCATTCATTTATTTCAGTTTTCTATCTACGTTATGCTGAAAGGTTTCAGTTGTTTATAAAGGAAATATGCCATGTGAGAGTTATTAAGGAAGGACCAGTCTCTCACAGCCCGTATAACCAGTTTATTTTACAAGTCAGGAGGAATGATGTTTTTTTTTTTTATTATTTGTATACAATCTTGGTTTTTGTACATTTCATAATTTTCACTTACTTTTTGTCTCATATGTCAGTTTTCTTGTGTATGAACAATAGAAACAAGATGCTTTGACACAAATGCAATATATTTGTTCATTTCACTACCTGAGATGGTGACTTCAAAGCAAAAAGAGCAGAAACTGGGGGAAAAAAATCCTCAGTTCAATAAAAGTAGTTTAAACCTGGTGTGTTTTGAGATGGTTTCTGACCTCCAGACCAGTTCAGATCTCATCAGGTCCTGAAGCAGGAAGCAGAGCGTGTTGTGAGGTGTGACGACTGACCTCTGCTTCAGCTTACCCACACTTCGAATGGATCCTTTTCTCTGTTGAAAATTAACAGAATACAAGACAGAACTGTCATGTATTAAACACCAGGACGTTTATCTGGTGTATTTCACTGTCTGCTGGAATCTGCTCTTACATAACAATGATGGAGGGTTTTTTTGTTTTTTTTTCTTAAGCATGATAAGGCTTTTTCTTTGTTTCACTTCAACGAGCCTTTTCGGATATTTGAATATTTTTGACATAGAATTTTTCATTTAGTTTAAAAAATAGTCAGATTGTGACTGAAGGGGGAAAACACATGGTGCTACAGACATGAATAAAGTCTGTCTATTAATCTATGCTATGACTCTGAGCTGAAGAGGTGAGAGCTACTGAGCGTTTTAGAGAGTTATCACCACATGAACTTGCTGCTGTTTCAGCTGATTTACACTGGACGCAGTGAAAGAGCTGCAGAAGCTGCTGTCTCTCTCAGTCCAGCTCTTAGCCAACCATTAGCATTACCACGGAGCGATCTGCAGCCTGAACATGATCAAAAACTCCTTTGAATGTAGCAGAGGAAAGGTTTTTATTTTTTGACATTTTGTAACAACTCGCCTGTCTTTTCCAAAGCGATACCGTCACGACGCAATCTGCGCCTGAGGGATCACTACTTTGTGCCCTTGCATCCACTGGATTATACAATTATTCTTCCACGGAGCTGCCAGGCTGAAGAGGAGACGCATCGGGGCGCTGAGGACTGAGGGTCGATCGGGCTGTGAATAATTATCTGCTGCCGGCCCACTCAGTCGGTCTCCTGCGGGGACGTGCACCTCTGACTTTGGGGAACTTTTCCCCCCCGTAGTTTGGACATTGTGGAGGATTTGTTATTTGGTTTGTTAGAATGTTTTGACGCAATCCTATGTTTCTGGTCAGCCTATGACTCACCCCTGCTGATAGGTGTTTATCCGCCCGTAACCTCTAAAAGCCTAGTGACAGTATCACTTTGGAAAAGACGAGCGAGTTGTTAATTTGACTGGAGTTTTTCTCCAGAAGGTTTCATTCAACTTGACTATATGTTCTTATTTTCTATGGTGAAGGTTTGGATTTGTGAAACCATACACATTTTCATTTTAATATATATTTAAATTTGAAATATAAAGATTATTTTGAAACCATTCAAGATGAGATTGGGTTGTGTGGCCCCTGAACTGAAGCGTGTTTGATATCCAGGTTTCCCCAAGTGGACTAGATCCTGAAAAACCACAGTCCCAGTGTGTCTATCCTTCAAGTCAATGGCTGTACCGGTAACTGGTAGTGACTGTTTACCTCCATCCAGGGCCAACATGGACCTTATTGGGGAATTCTCCACCTTTTACAGGGACATCAGTCTCCCACTCACTGAGGATTTGGATTAAAACAGTAGATCAACACTCTCTGAGGTTCCTGTTCTGGAGTTTGCGGCTCTGGAGCTGGTTCCTGTAACTCTTCACTAACGATCTCCTCATTCTAAACACACGTCAGTCTCATTCAGCCTGAACCTCAGACTGTCCAAGAGTGAAGCACTCCAGATCATCTCATACTGCAATATCAAACACATGAGTGCAGCAGAGTGAAATCAGTTTTTCATCAGAAGCTCCTCTCGTCCCACCAATCAGCTGCTTTCTCATGATGATGGCTTCACCCTCTGCTGGACCCACATGTGCCACTGAAATCTTTGACTTTACACTGTAGTAAAATAACCTGCCAAATAGGTATTTCTTTACACCCGGAGGCTGGAAGCAAAAGGTTTCTCTTTGGCTTATTGACCCGAAACACCAAGAACATTTTCCACTCAAGCTCAAAACTGCTTGAAATCTGTGTCACATGAAGTTGCATGTCTCTAGCATGAACACATGAATGAGTCCCTTTATTCTCAATAATTAGTCGTCTCACAAAAATAGAATCAGTAAACCAATCACAGAGATTGACGGCTGAAATCCATCAGTTTGCAGCCGGCAGTGTGAATCTGATCCCTGGTAACCTTGATAAACGTCTGTCTGGATAAAGGAGAGGCATTCATACAAAAAGCAGAAGCATTACGTCACTCGGAGTTCCTTCAACTACATTAATTTTGCTTTCATGAGGACATGTCACTTTGTTTAACTCCATTAATCACTAATGTAGAAGTGGCCTCAGAAAGAAAAGCCAGATGACCATCAGCTCTGACGTCTGCTCAGAAAGTGTGCTCATCAGATCTAAAATTAGATCTTAAATCTTGGTTTTCTTGTGGTCACCAGACACAGAACATGGGAAATGGGAATGGATTTGTGTCATTTGCCCCTGTAGCAGGAAGTGACAGTGAGCTGGCTGCAGAGCAGCGACTCCAAACATGATTGAAATGGAGTCTGGAAGCTGCACAGAGCTGCAGAGCGAGGAACTGATCTGATCCTCGAGACCAGCAGCAGCCCACTCAGACGCTCAGTAAGCTTCACTCTTCAGTTCAGACTGGAGGTAGAAGCGGAGTTCCACAGGGTTCTGTGTTAGGACCCATCAGGAAACAAGCCTGTAGTTTCTAATGATGACTCAGAAGTTTCTGCTTTTGATGTCAGATAAAACAGAAATCATTATATTTAGCCAGTAGGCTTATTGGAGAACCGGGACATTTCCCAGCAGACCGGTCAGATGCTTTTATTTTATTTTATTTTGGTGTCAGCGTTTAGACTCGGGTCTGGTTTGATGATGTATTCTGCTTCTGCTGTCCGTCCCTGAACATGCCATGAGCCCACCAGTCAGACTGATCACAGCATCGATCATAACGTCACATTGAATATGATGCCCTGAGATACTTCATCACTACATTAATGAAGCAGGGCTGTAAAAGCAGGACAGTAAATACATAAAGATCACAATTGAAAAAGGAATAGAATGAAAGTCATGCAAAATAACTCTTCATATTTTGCATTAAAATATCTTAAACGATTAAGATAAAATTATTTTTCTATATAAAATGTGCTGAACTGGCCAACATTGATCTTCTCACACTGACGCTGTGAAGAGTTCTATTAAATCTACTGTGTGTTGTCCGGTAATGATTAACTCAGTACAGGGTTAACTCCCCGTTTAAAAAAGAAAAACTGACACTTTCAAAATGTTAATTTAACACTACAGAAGTGTGTTTATATATGTATATATGTGTGTGTATATATATATATATATATATATATATATATATATATATATATATATATATATATATATATATATATATATATACATACATACATACATATATATGAGTCCACTTCTCATTTAAGTTGACACTACTGATTTTGCTGAATACCATGTGATTTGAATGTCCTACATGCTGCTATTAGCACTGTCCCTCACAGAGAAGTTTCTCAACTGTAAAATCCACTGAAAACAGACTCAGGAGCCTGTTAACCCAGAAGAAGCTTGAGGCGTTCCTGTGTACTGAGAAAGAAATCCTCACCATGTCTTTGGTCAATGATATTGCTCTAAACAAAACAGCAGAGACCACAGCACCGCTCTGCTGCTTTATAAAGTTTCGGGGTCGGCCATGTTTCTCTGAAAAATATGTGATGGACCGATGAGAAAATACATTGTTTTGATTTCATTTTTAAAATATTTTACATTTGTATTTAAATCTTAAGATTTTGATGTTTGATATTACTTATTTGAAATAAAGGTTCTGAATTTTTAATAAAGATGTGTTGTATAATATTGTTGATGCACTTGTGTTGAAATAAACTGACATGATGAATCAAATGAAAGACATCTGAAGTGGGCTGGTCTGAAGCTCCAAGGATTGAAACTGAGGCCTGCTGTAGAACACAGAGTCACTCTGGATGATGTTACCCTGACCTCCAGGAACACTGAGAGGAACCTGGGAATTTGGAGCAGGATTTCTCCTTCAACTCCCACATCAAACAGGTCTGCAGGATGGGGCTTTCAGCTGCCGGGCTCCAGTCATGTGGAACCAGCTCCCAATTTCAGAGGGAGGCCGACACAGGCTCTGCTTTACGGTTTGCTGTTGACCGAAGAATGAAGCCTCCAATTGGAGCCGCTTCAGGAGACTCTGGACCGTCTCCTGGAACAGCTGCTGTAGGTTTAGCC
The DNA here is from genome assembly GCF_902148845.1 of Salarias fasciatus. NCBI lineage: Eukaryota > Metazoa > Chordata > Actinopteri > Blenniiformes > Blenniidae > Salarias > Salarias fasciatus. The sequence continues at coordinate 40,136,132 of NC_043750.1, read as the reverse complement.
TGCTGGGAGACCTCTGAGCTTCTTCCTTTTTTCACTCTACACACAGCAATGTTTCACTATTACAGGTCGTAACACTCTCTCTCCCTCTCTCTCTCTCTCTCTCTTTCTGGCCCCCCCTCTCTTTTCTCTCTTGAGGGCCCTCCTCTGGAGCACGTGTTTGATCCTCTGCCTCCTGTTTAAAAAGCCTCAGTTCTGTGTACTCTGTCCGCATTGTGCGTGTGTGTGTGGGAGAGAGAGAGTGTGTGTGTGTGTGTGTGTGTGTGTGTGGCTCATGGAGGGACCGGACAGCTCGGAGCAGTGGTCGGAGAAGGAGCAGCAGGAGGTGGCGGGGACCATCGGGGCCGTCGGGGCCGTCGGGCCCGCCCGGCGCTCCTGCCTGGAGAGGCTGTGTGGGGTCGCTGTTCAGGACTTCCGGGACGAGCTGGTCCGAGTCCTGAAACTGGCCGGACCGGTGGTGAGTCTGCTGCTTTCAGGCATTGACCCTGAAGGACATGATCACTTTGAGACGAGTAGGCAGGGTGTATTGAAGAGCTCATCGACTAAGACTGGAAAATAATCATAACAATAATGTACCTTTGGCGAGTAGTTCTACTGCTTTATTTAGTGATGAGCAGTTTGAGCAGGTGATCAAACTGATGTTCATCTTATTGATTTTTCTACAGTTACTGGTATTTTACTTTACTTTTCACTTTTCACTTTTACTAGTAATTTATTGACGCGTCTTAACTTTGACTGGTAGTTTATTGATGCTGTGTAACTTCCATTGTTATTTTTACACAAACATGTCCTCTCTCTCTCTCGCTCTCTCTCTCTCTCACACACACACACATGCACACACACATGCACACACAGTGACAGAGTTATTGCTATTTGAAGTTACTCATTAGCAGCATGGAGGGGGTACTAGTCACGTTCATCTGGAATGTTAGAGTCATTTGAATGGCTTCTCAAACTAAAAAGAAAGATTTTTTTTTGTTGTTGTTCTCTGTCCCTTTTTTTAAATTTTTCCATTTGAATCATAGAAACAGTTTTAAACGTACATCCAAATGTAAATGTTGGAAAAGTTTAATGTTGGAATGTGTTTCTCCTTAATTAAAATAAGTCGGCTGAGCTGAGGCGACCCCAGAAGGTCCTGTGGATATCTTCAGACTGTCTGAAAGGAATTTAGAAATTGATTGCCAATAGTCACTCGGTCGTACACATGACTACATGCATGACCGGTGCACGTCCGCATCAGTCACAAGTTGGATCAATCCTCAAATCTTAGCCAGTTTAACTTCAGACCGGTGGAGCACCTTGAATTGGATGATTTCGTGTCTCACACTGACAGAGGAAGAGTGAACCCTTATTATGGCAGATTTAAGCGAGAGTCCTTTGAGTGCGAAAGAACGGATTACATTGTTTCTAAACTTAAAGAGAATGTGTCATTAAGGGGTTCAAAGTATGATTAGACAGAGAGAGGGTGGAGCAGCAACGGGAGTGTGGTGATGTGGGATTACAGGATGACAGCTCCAGCTGTCACTCTGTGATGGAGCTCCTGCCAGAGCAAGAGGTTTCTCACATGAGCTGCCCAGGAAACGATTTAGAAATCAAGATGTAACAACCCACCGTGTTGACAGTGTCTCTGCAGTATGTTGGTTTGTCTTGTTCCAGATAAATTCAGACATCAATTTGTTGCCAAAGCTAAATCAATTTAGGTTCTAGAGAAGATCTCAGTTCTGCTGATAGGTGATTCTTCAAATACAGGAAGTAAGAGAGGGGCAAGTTGTTTGATGAATTTCTTGAAGAATTCACATGTGAAGCCATCTGGTCCCAGAGATCAGCCGTCTGCTCCTGTTTGTTCTTCTGTGGAGAAAAGTTCCTCCTGCCTGATCAGCAGTTATTTCATTGCTGACAGTTGGGGTGTCTAAGTTTTAGAAAAAGGAATCAAACAGCGAGTTGTTCTGAGCGAACTCTGAGCTGTACAGTTTAAAATGATACTGGTGAAAACAGGAGTTTATTTCTCCATGGTCTTTATGTTATCACAAGATCCTGGAATCCTTGATCAATAAGTGGCTTAGCCGCTACGACCATCTCAGTTTCAAAATGGGCAATGTTGTTTGGAATGACTGTCGAACTGAACCGAACCATGAGGTGGAGTCCATCAGCGAACGGGTTGATTTCTCCTCTGGCTAATCTTTGAGAGACCTGATGGACCTCTAGCAGGAACCTGAAACTGTTCTGTCTCCGACATCTAAAAGACTAAGATTAGATTTTGGCTCCCTTCCGTGCAGTAGCCTCAAGGTGACTGTTCAGGATGAGTTTTTTCCTCTGGAGGACTCCAGCATGGTGGAGCTCCTCCACCCTTCACCCCACACCGTGACCCTGAAGGCCAGATTGAGGCCCGTTATACCAGCTGAAGTGTGACTCTCTGGCCAAGAGGAGGTCACGGCTCACCTGCACACACCAACTCTTAAACTACTACACACACATCGCATCCCCTTATCCCCCTGACTCCACCCCTCCCCCATACTTAATGATTTACACCAGTACAGACCCTCCACCTCCCCCAAAACTCTGCTGTTTCTTTCCTTGGCCATTTCAGCCATTAGGTCATTATCAGTATTTTTCTGATGAGAAAGGATTTATTTTTCCAGATTTCATATCATCTACTTTGTGTTTTATTAATTTAATTTTCATTGTGTTTTTGTTCATAGGAGTTTAATCAGTCAGTTTTAAGGGATAAAAGTCACCAGAGAGGGTGAGAGCAAGCATGCTATCAAGGTCAAGACTCTCATTGGTTAATTGATCAACTCTTGCATTGTATGATTTTCTGAGTTGTGTGTTGTCTGATATGATTTGACCTTAGGGAGCGTGGTCTGAAATGACCACAACTTGATACTCCTCTGCGGCCATATCGGGCTGCTCGTGGCCTGTTGTGTCCTTCGTGCTTGCCCTGTCTCACTTGTCTGTCTGCCCCTCATGTTCTCCTGCCAAGTCACCTGCCTCAATCAATCAATCAATCAATTATTTTTGTATAGCCCAGTATCACAACAACAGTTGCCTCCGAGGGCTTCAAGATGTTACATTGTTGGTAAAAATAAAAACAGTGAATAAGCATAATGTTAATATGTCAAATTCACAGTAACGAGACAAAACGAAGCAACCACCGCCTTAGACCCTCACATCTGGCAAGAAAAAAACTCCAAAAACCCAGTGGGAAAAGAAGAAATCTTGGGGAGAACCACAGTATGGCGGGATCCCACTCCCAGGGACGGACAGCTTTGGCAACAGCTAGCATGAGACAATAAGAAGTAAAGCCTAGTACTATGTTGAGTACAGTCCGTTGGACGGTCCAGCACAAGAACCACAGATCCCAGAAGTAGAACCGAAGTCAGTCCGCCGGCAGCACCGACAGGAGTGTCCTCCCAGTCCGGCCGGAGCTTGTTCGTAGGCCCTCGTAATAGTGGAGTCAGCAACTGAAACTGGAGAAGACTCCCCCTCGAAGGGGGGGACAGCAGGTGAAAAGCAATGAACGGACTAAAGGGAATAGCATTCAGACATTAGAGGATAGGGCTCAGTGCACCGTACTTCCCACAGCATTCTCACTCCTTGGGGAGCTTTGTGGATAGTTTAGTATTTAAACTAGTATTTAGTTAGTATAGTTTAGATAGTTTAGTTTAGTTTAATTTAGTTTGGTTTAGTTTAGTTTAGTTTAGTTTAGTTTAGTTTAGTTTAGTTTAGAATCCCTAGCTGACCTGATCATAGGCTGCATCGAAAAGAAACCTCTTGAGCCTAACCTTAAATGTGGAGACTGTGTCTGCCTCTTTGACACCACTTGGAAGCTGGTTCCATAAAAATGGTGCCTGATAGCTAAAGGCTCTTCCACCTAGTGTCCATTTAGAGACCCTAGGAGTCACCAGTAACCCTGCATTTTGAGATCGAAGTGCTCTGATTGGTTGATAAGGCGTTAAAGCATCTTGGAGATAGGTCGGAGCCATCCCATTTAGGATTTTGTAAGTCAGGAGAAGGATTTTAAATCTAACTCTAAACTCGACAGGAAGCCAGTGAAGAGATTTTAGAATGGGAGTAAAGTGTTCACGTCTTCTAGTTCCAGTTAATAATCTGGCGGCCGCATTTTGAACCAACTGAAAGTTTTTTAATGCACTTTTTGGGCAGGCTGCAAGAAGGGAGTTGCAGTAGTCCAGTCTAGTAGAAACAAATGCATGGATGAGTTTTTCTGCATCGCTTCTAGGTAGAATTTTTCTTATTTTAGCTATGTTGCGCAAGTGGAAATATGCTGTTTTACAAGCCAGGTTGATGTGTGCTTTAAAGGAGATATCCTGATCAAATAAGACCCCGAGGTTCCTGACAGTCGAGGAGGACGATACACTGACGTTATCTAAGGTGATAATCTGTTCAGATAGGCACTCTCTCAGTTTATGGGGGCCTAGTATAATGACCTCTGTATTGCCAGGATTAAGACGGAGATAGTTCGTTGTCATCCAGGATTTAATTTCTCTGATATAGTCACTGAGTCTGTCTATTTGATTAGTTTGATCAGGTTTCATAGATAAATACAATTGTGTGTCATCTGCATAACAATGAAAATTGATATTGTGACTTCTAATTATGTTCCCTAAAGGAAGCATATATAACAGAAATAAAATTGGCCCGAGCACAGACCCTTGAGGAACCCCATAACTGATCTGGGAGCACGGTGAGGACTGTTGGTTAACGTGAACAAATTGGTACCTATTAGATAAATAGGATTTGAACCAGCAGAGGGCTTTTCCTCTGATGCCAACCTCACATTCTAACCTCTGCAGGAGAATATTGTGGTCAATTGTATCAAAAGCTGCACTGAGGTCTAAGAGAACCACGATTGAGACTAGACCTGCGTCAGCCGCCAACAGCAAGTCATTAGTGACTTTAACTAACGCAGTCTCAGTGCTGTGATAAGCTCTATATCCTGACTGAAATTTCTCAAATAAACTATTGTCCTGTAGGTGGCGGCAAAGCTGTTTAACCACAACTTTTTCCAGGACTTTTGAAATAAAAGACAGATTTGATATCGGCCTGTAGTTGGCTAGAATATCAGGATCAAGATTAGGTTTTTCAGCAGTGGTTTGATTACTGCAAATTTAAATGACTGTGGCACATAGCCAATTTCTAGAGACGTATTTATTATAGTTATGATCGTATTTAAAATAACTGGAAGAATATCTTTGAAAAGCTTAGTTGGAATTGGATCTCGGAGACAGGTCGAAGTTTTAGAAGACATTACAATCGTAGTAATCTCAGCCCCATTTACTGGTGAGGAGCTATCTAGTATTTCAGGTATTTCAGGTGGCGGCAGTGGCTGGATTCCCTGAGCTTGATCTGAGGAAAGCGCTTCATTGATTTTACCTCTGATGGTTATGATTTTATCATTAAAGAATTTAAGAAAGTCATGGGAGTTTAAAGATTCTGGGATTACTGGTTCCACTACAGTATGACTGTTTGTCAGTCTGGCTACAGTGCTGAACAGAAACCGAGGGTTATTTTTGTTTATTTCTGTTAAACAAGAGTAATATAATGTCTTGGCTTTAAAAGAGGTTTGTTTCTAGCTTAGCAAGCTACATTTCCAAACCTTCAGAGATTGTTCCGATTTAGATTTACGCCACAGTCTTTCTAATTGCCGAGTTTTTGTTTGAGAACACGGGTTTCAGAATTAAACCATGGAGCAACGCGCCTGGGGTCGATTGGTTTTCAGCTGCAACGGGGCTACTACGTCAAGGGCAGATTTTAGTGAGTGCATAGCACTGTCAACAAACTGATCACTATTATCACCACTGGTCAATAAGCTCATTTCTGTGAGTTCACAAATGCAGCAAATGCAGGCTGGATCAATTCTTTGTACCGAGCCACAGATTTTTCAGATAATGTCCGTATCAGCTGAATTTTATCTTTTTGAGCAGCGTAGTCTTCAATCAAAACCTGAAAAGTAATTAAGAAATGGTCTGAGAGTATGGGGTTCTGAGGGAGAACATTTAGGTCACTGACCTCTATCCCATATGTTAAAACCAGATCCAGGGTGTGCTTGTGACTATGAGTGGATTCATCAACATTTTGAGTGAAACCGATACTATCTAATACTGCAATAAACGCATTGCTCAAACTGTCACCAGAATCATCCACATGGATGTTAAAGTCACCTATTATAAGGATCTTGTTATGAGCCAATACTATATTGCTTAAAAACTCTGAGAACTCAGTTAAAAAGTCAGAGTAATGACCAGGAGGTCGATACACAATAATTAATAGCACAGCTTTTTGATTCTTCCAAGTTGGACAAGTAAGCATTAGTATTAAGCTTTCAAAACAGTTGAATTTAACATTAGTTTTGGGTTTAAGAAGAAGACTGGAGCGCAATATCACTGCCACACCTCCACCTCGACCTGTTGATCGAGCTGTTTGGAAATTAACATAGGTTGGAGGGGTACATTCATTGAGCCTCACATAGTCATCTTGCTGAAGCCAAGTTTCTGTTAGAGCAAGGAGATCAATGTTATTGTCACCGATAAGGTCATTAACTAACAGAGATTTAGTGGAGATTGCTCTAATGTTTAGTAGACCACATTTTATGTATTTCCTACTGGAAAAGTTATTCTGTCTCGTACAGGTGTTAAGCTTTTTACCCATTGACTTTTTTCTAATGCTTTGAGCACTATGGACAGACACAGTCTCTGTTTGCCTCGGTAAACCTCCATGCTTGACTTGTAAGAATCCGGGAGCAGGATTAGTGACGGGATCAACAAGATCAACAGAGGAGCATTCTACACGACTGCTCTGCGCCTGGGGCTCATAGCTGGTTTGTCAATTTAGGGTACGAAGCCGATCAGCCATATTGTGAGCTAAAAGGGCTGCACCATCCAAAGTTGGGTGGATGCCGTCCCTGCGGATGAGCCCAGGCTTTCCCCAGAAGGTGCACCAGTTGTTTAGAAAAATAACTCCGTTTTCCTCACTCCATCTAGACAACCAGCGATTGAATGATGAAAGTCGGCTATACATTTCATCATTGACCAAATTGGGCAGGGGACCAGAGAATATTATAGCATCAGACATCGACTTAGCCAATTCACACACCGAGGCGACTTGTAATTTGAGCACCTGTGATTGTCTCCGCTGGGCATCATTACCGCCTGCGTGAATCAAGACTCGACGGAATCTCCTACCTTCCTGTTTTAAAAGCCTAAGGTTCCCCTCGATGTCCCCCACTCTGGCCCCCGGGTAACACCTAACCTTCACCGCTGGCAGCTTCACGTCTCTAACTATAGAGCTGCCAATCACCAGCGTGTCCAGTTCAGCCGGTGTGTCGTCGCTGAGGGGAGAGAGCCTATTGCAGACGTGAAGCGGTTCTTGGGGTGCTATGTGGCGGTGCTTAGCACTAGCCTTCCTCTGGACTGTCACAAACCGGTTCTGGTCTTGACCCCGCTGCTCGGGACATGCTGCGGGGCTAGGCTTGCTAACACTCCTCTCACTGCAGGAGCAGGCTGCGAGCCCTGCCGCTACCTCGCTGTAGCTAGCGCTGCCCTGCCCCTCACATCTGCGCAGCCACTCCTCTAACTCGGTTACCCTCGCCTCCAGCGCTGCCAATACACTGCACTTTACGCAAATACCCCTATCGTCAAGGGAGGCAGGGTTCTGACTCAACATACGGCACACTGAGCTGGAAAGAAAAGAAGACAGAGGGGAGGACGCCATAGCAGTCCCGGCGGACCAAGCTGGTTAGCACGCTAGGCTAGTTAGCACGCCGGTGGTGCTAACGGCAGAGAAGAAATGTAATTCACGAAAGATCACTGGTCAATTGGGGGTGAAAGTAACCCCGGGGGTGTAAATAACCCCGATTTTTTGATTGCTTCATGAATTAACAGTAATAGCAAGAGAGAGACAGCAAGCACTTCAGTCGCTTCAGTCGCTCTCAAGCTTCAGCAAGCTTCACCAACACGGAAAATACTCACCGGAGTGACGTCAGCCAGAGGTGCGTAGCCTCACCAGTCTGCCTCATCACCACCCTAATGTGTGACACCTTTGTTCCCCTCTATTTAAGTCCTGCTCCCCCTGTGTGTCTTGTCCGTCTGCTTTAGTGCAGTTCCGTTCCCGTCTCATTACGGCTTTAGCGCCGTTCCGTTCCGTCCCGTCCCATCCAGTCTTGTCCCGTCGTCGGCTTTAGCGCCGTTCTGTCCCATCCCGCTCCGTCCCATCTTCGGTTTTGGCGCCGTTCCATCCCCAGTCCTGTTTCCCCGTCTGCTGAGTGCAGTTCCGTCCCCAGTCCTGTTTCCCCCATCTGCTGCATAGTCTGCGTCCTGTTTGAGTCCGTCGCGTCTGCCCCCGTCCTCCGCCTGGGATGGTTGCCCCGTTGTGCGTCAGGAAGCGCACATGGGGAGTGGGATACTGTTACGCCCTGTGCCCCTGCAGCCATATGGGGGCGCTCGTGGCCTATTGTGTCCTTCGTGCTTGCCTTGTCTCACCTGTCTGTCTGCCCCTCATGTTCTCCTGCCAAGTCACCCGCCTCATTACCGCCCTAATATGTGGCACCTGTGTTCTCCTCTATTTAAGTTCTGTTCTCCTTGTGGGTCTGTCTCCATGATTTGTCATGTGTCCTGGCCTGCCTCAGCTCGTTCCTGCATTCCTGCATTTCTGCTTTCCTGCGTTCTGTTACTCCTGTGTCCTGAATTCCTGCAAAAAACTGAGTTTCCACTCCACCTGGCTGCCTGCGCGTGGGTCCTTCTATCCTGCACCGTGACAAAGATTCTAATCCAGGGGTGCTCTATCCTGTTCCTGGAGAGCCCCTATCCAGCATGTTTTAGTTCTCTCCCTGCTTCAACACACCTGAATGCAAATATTGTGTCATCGTCAAGCACCTAACAAAACACAAGGATAAGCTTGTCATTGCATTCAGGTGTGTTAAAGCAGGGAGAGAATTAAAACATGCTGGATAGGGGCTGTAACACCCGCCAATGTAATAACGTAAAAAACCACAAACGTTATAAAAATATGCAGCTTTTAATGCAATAATCCTGCAAACGTGATACATTTTCCACAAACGTAATATCCGCTGCCTACTACAAACGTAACACGCGATTTCCCACAAATGTAATAACTGTTACGTTTGTAGAGATTTATTACGTTTGTGGGGAAGTGAAAATCTTCAACTTTCAATGTTGTAATAACTTCCCACATATGTAATAATGCAATGAATAATGGTTCCTGCTGCTGTTTGATTGGTGTTGTTCTTATCTACTAATAGCCTACTGACCGTGGGTACGGAATCCAGATGATCCGTGATCGCGATCACGGAGATTTCCCCCGTCCTCACCCCGCCCCGTCCCCCTAACCCGCAAGCAGCTCTCTCTCTCTCTCTCTCTCTCTCTCTCGCTCTCTCTCTCTCTCTCTCTCTCTCTCTCTGCCCTGTGTGCGGTTATGAAATTAATTAATAAACTTTTGGATCCTTGCCTATTGACTGATAAGTGTTGTGTTTCCAAATGAGTAATAAATCCAGAATTCTTCATAATTTCACAGGATTTTTTTTAATCATCTCCCTCTGTCGATGCCAAAACGATGACGTTTTGGTTCGAATTAGGTGCAAGAACAATAGACTCACAAAGAAACATGCTGTTCTAAATGGAGTCATTGTGAAGAGAATCTCAAACTATTCAGGTACAAAGTGAAGTATACACCTGTTGGGAAAGCAGCTTGTAGCCTGAAGTGGTTTTCAGTCAAAGACATAACCAGTGTCACCAGAAGTAAAAAAAAAAAAGATATTTCTGGCTCCCCTATACACATGAGGACTGGTTGGTGTCATTTAGCTCATCCAATTTCTCCATAGAACTAGATCCACAGCCCAATGGTGATTGTCAGTTTGCAGCACTTGCTGACCAGTTGATGAACCTTGGGATATTTCAGTCATTTACATCCCTTAGGCGCGAAATTGTCATGGATTTGCAGTCAATCCTCAGACAACACATGGAACCCCACCGGCTCATTATGTGGAGGGGAATTGGGATACTTACCTACAGAGCATGGGTCAGCAAAGCACGTGTGGGGACCACATCACACTGCAAAGAGCCTCTGAAATGTTTAATGTGCACATGCTCATAATTTCAACTCTGGGTCCAGATGCTCTCATATCGCCTTCGAGCACTTACAGTGACGATTTGCCGCTTCTCATTCTCGGCCATTTTCCTTCATTCAGTTTGAGTTGGATTTCATTTAAATTAGGTCACATCTAACAGGAAGCTGCATGATATCCAGTAGATATTGCAATAAGTGCATATCTGCTGTTCCTGGAGATAATGGTGCTCTTTCTCGGGACCGTAAATTACAGCAGCTGTGACTGAGCTCACTGCAGTTCCCACCAGGAGGTTTTCAAAAGATTAGCATCTTGTCTGATTTGTTTGAGTGTTTTTTCCTTGTTTTCTGCCCTTTGGCCAACATTTCAATTTTTAATCAATCACACAGTTATCCTTGGAGTTCTTTATTCTTTTCTTTTTTCATTTTTTTTTTCTAAATCTTTCAAAATCTAAATGCATGAGGAAATAACTGATCAGTACTGTGCGGATTTCTAACAAACCCTTTGTGCTAAGTGAAGTCTGCTGTCTGTTTCTCATATTTTATAAACATATTTGGTTTTAAGAGATGATTGCAGTGGTTTTGCATCATTGTTGACTTTCCTGTTTAAAAAGCACTTAATGTTTTTGTTCATTGTGTCCGATCGACTTTTCTCAGTAAGTTACTTTATTTGATGACTGAATTATCAGAAGAAGTTAATAATGGTCAGCTTTTGTTGGCAAGTTTTTAAAACCATCTGTATTGTAGTAATCCAGGAACGGAGACTCAGTCGAATATCCAGTTTCTGACTCGTTATTGCACAAAAGGTTCAGTTCCATGCGTTTCAGAACACACACATCTCTCGCGCTCCAAAAGAACAACAGGAACTAACTTTCACCCTGGAAACACCCCCCTACTCCAGAGTCCCCCACATAAGTTCCAGGGGAATCCGCCTCTCAGGCCGGCCCACTATATAAGTCCGCTGCAGCAGCCGCTACACTTGCCCACCCCCCCCCCCCCCCCCCCCCCCCCCCCCCCCAACAAAAGTCCTCGTCCTCGAGGACAGCCCTGGGAGACAACGGTTAAACAACAAGTGAAAATAAACCCGAATAAACGGAAGGCAGCGAGAGAACAAGTGCAAAATGCTTCTTAAACAGAATTACACAAAAAAGAGCCTCAGCAACAACAACTGCAGAATCAGAGCAAACAGTGCAACAACCAATCAACAAATCAGTAGCACATTTTCATGAACAATCCACAAACACTCGCGGTAATCTTTTTGTCACACTTTAGTCCACAAACACAACAAAGTCTCGCAAGTGAACCGGGGGTCTCACCTGCCGCTTTGGCCGAGACCCTGTAGGGGATGGGGGTGAGGGAACAGGGCTGGGGCCCAGTACATCAGCCCCCAGGGAGGAGGCATGGGACAAGGGCGGTGGAGTGGCAAGGGACGCAGACCCGCGGCCATCCTGGGGTGCAACTGGGGAGGTGGGAGGGGTTGACAGTGTAACTGTCAAGATGTCACGTCGTAGTAGCGCTTCTGTTTCACACCGGCCTCCTGCAGCTTCTCCCGAGCAAAACTGTGTGTTGAGTCTAGACGGTCCTGCAGTTTCCTAGCATATTTCGGCCCGGCAGGAACAGTCGGGGCATCAGGTGGGCGACTGAAGGCCAGCTCAGCCAGGGTGCGCAGCTCCCTGCCCAGCATAAGGAGCGCCGGCGTGCACTCTGTGGACTCCTGTACTACGGAGCAGCAAGCCATAAGCACGAGTGGCAGGTGTTTGTCCCAATCTCGCTGGTGGCGGGAGGTGACGATGGCCAGTTGGTCTCCAAGGTTCCGGTGGAAATGCTCCACCAGCCCATCACTCTACAGATGCAGTGGGGTGGTGCGAGTCTTGTGGATACCCAGGCGCTCGCACACAGCCGCGAACGCCCTGGACTCAAAGGTTGTACCCTGATCCACTATGTAGGGGACGCCATCATACCAAACCGACTTATCATGCTCCCACCAGGGCATCAGCGACTGTCTCAGCTTCCTGGTTTGGGATGGCGTACGCCTCTGGCCACTTAGTAAGTAGTCAATGACCGAGAGGACGTAGCGGTTACCGTCGTCAGACAGTGGGTACGGTCCTGTAATGTCGATCCCCACCCTGTCCCCCACCGCTGCCCTGATTCTCTCCAGGACCCGACTCAGGGACCCCCAGGGCGACCTTGAAGGAGTACCCATGTATGAGAATTTCGTCCAGTTACACCAGGCACTCCTGGCGGGGGACATCGGCCAACACCTTGTCCATAAGCCGGGCAAAAGTGGTTGGGGCATTGCACCACTCGAAGCTGAGGACCTTGAACTGCCACAAGCCCCGACCGGTACAGAAGGTGGACTTGGGGCGGGACTCAGGGGAGAGGGGCACCTGTAATATCCGCTCTTGAGGTCCAGAGTGGTGAACCATGAAGAGCCAGACACCAAGTCCAGGGACTCGTCGATGCGGGGTAGGGGGTATGAGTCCTTTGTGGTCATGTCATTCAGCCGTCTGTAGTCCACAAAGAAGCGCCAGTCTCCAGCATTCTTCTTCGGGACCATGACCACTGGTGCCGCCCAGGGACTTTCAGATGGCTCGATAAAGTCAGCCCATTGCAAGCTCATCAACAGCTTTGTCACATGCTTGCTAGCGAGCAAGGGAATGCGGCGTGGGTGGCCCTTGATCGGCCAGCACTGACCCAGTATCAATGACATGTTCCGCCAACTGGGTTCTACCCACCTGCGCTCTCGCTCATTGTGAAACTGTCCTGAAGTCCCCCAGCAGCTGTCTCAGCTGCTCCTGCTGCTGGTCTTCCAGGTCTCCATGCTCCTCCTCCACATCCCCGCCACAGGACGCACGGTGGCAGGCTCGTAGAGGGGGAGAGACAACAGGGGAAGGATATGGGGACAGGGGCGGGCGGCCCGGGGACAGGACTGTGAGGGTAGGCAACGGGGTGAACACAGGGGCCAGGGAGACAACTGCTAAAAATGGGGCGGGCCTGGTGAGAGAAACAGACCTCACCTGGGGCACCAGGGCAACGGACGTCAGGGGGGGTCCATGGGAACAGCAGACTTCGGGGTTTGGCTAACCACGGGGGGGTCAGGGGAGGAGGAATGTTCAGGGGCTCTCAGCGTCTGGACGAGCCATGCCGAGGGTGGGAGCCCGGGAGCTAGGGGGCCCATAGCAACTGTAGGGCCTCCTGGAAAGCAAAGTGTACCCCTGCCTATGTCCAGCACACACCCAGTGTCCTGGAGGAAGTCCAGCCCCAGGATGCAGCAGTCCTGAACATCTGCCACCCAAACCGGATGGGGACACACAGGCCTCCCACACACAACCACAGGTACTCCCTCCCCGCCGTGGGGGCCAACTGGCTACTGACTGTGTGGGAGCTGGACTAATGTTGGGTTCGAGTTGGGTCCCCCTGGGCAGAATGTCCGGTCTCACCAGCGTCACCGACAACCCTGTGTCCACCAGGCCCACAGTCAATACCCCCTGGACAGAGACAGCCACGTGGCAGGAGCCCCCGCTTCCGGAGCTCCCGCGAAACCACCGCCACCACCACCGGTGGGGGCACCGCTGTCGTCTGCTTCTGGGAGGGATGGAGCCCCTCCCCCCTGTCTGGGCCGTTGGGCTCCTCCCACTGTTGACGGGTGCAGGTTAGCGGAGTCGGGGTAGCGACGACGACGGTGGTCCGCATGTCCCCGCCAAGGCTGACCCTGCGCCGTTCCCCTGCCCTCGACAGGTGTTTGGGCATTTCCTGCGGATGTGGCCAGGCTGACCACATCTCCAGCAGACCCACACTCGACCTGGGCCTGGGCCTGAGCCCGGTGGGCCCTGCAGAGTCGCTGCCCTCAGCAGCTCTGTCATCTCAGATGCCCACGCTGGTGTTTCCTCACCAGCTGGGAGCCCTGACACAGACCGCACCAGTGAGCCCCTCCTTCCTGTCCACCACCACAGCCTGCACTCTCCAGGCTCTCCCTCTCCACAGCGGCTTCCAGTGCCCCCTGCAGTGACTTAGGGTGCAGGAGCTGTACCTGTACACCAGGCTAGGCAGGGAGATGGCTCCGATGAACAGGTCCGTGGCCAGCTTGCTCAATGTATCCGCGGACAAATGAGCATATGCGCCCTGCACCTGGCCCTCGATGTCAATTAGCCAGCCCCTGGAGTGACTCCCTGGTCTTTCTGCACCTTCTCTCAGTTATTTTTTTAACAACGAGGGCTATGACCACCTCCCGAACCTCCTCCCAAGGGCCCCACCAGGGCATCGTTGCACCGTCTTTGAGCACGGGGCGAGAAGCAGCAGACAGGACAGGGCATCTCCTTCCAAGCGCAGAGCTAACTGCCACGCTTTATCCTCGCTTCCCCACCGTCTAGCATCGGCCAAAAGTTCAAATTGAGCATGAAATGACTCCCACGTCTGACCCATCGGAGTATTTTGGTGTCCTCACCGAGTTCGCTGATGGCGGCGGAGGCGCGTCGCCATGGCAACTGCCAACGCCGAGGAAGCGGCGGAGGATGACGGTGTTGTCCAGACGTCCCCCCGCGGATCACCATACCACTCACGCGTGGTGGGAGTGCGGCTGCTCAACTATCACACAGTCCAGAGCTGCGTCCTGTGGCTCGGCTTTAATCTTCGCTTCAGCACATGCTAAACATGCTACCAAATTGATAGCCTGAAGCTAACTGCTAGCGGTCGAGGCGTGATAAGATCTTTTGGTAACGCTTTCCTTTACAGTACGGTAATTACCATGTATTAACATGGTAATTGCAAGGTAAGTACCATGTAATAAGGAGAAGTTACTGTAAAATTACCATGTAATTACAGGGTAACTATGTTGCTAATTACCTAGTACTTTAGAGCAATTACCAAGTCAATTCCAGGCAAATACCAAGTAACTACCTGGTAGTAAGTATTAATTACTGGGTAATTATAATGTATAGCAACTATGTCGGTAATTGCCAAGTACTTACTAGGTAATTGCTAAGTAATTACCATGTAATCATTGGGAATGTAGACTTTTTACTAGGTATTACTCGGTACTGCTAGGTGTGTACGCTATGTATTTCCCTATTAGTCAAGTGTTTTTTTACTACTTACCTGGTAACTTCTTAGTATTTCCCAGTAACTACAACATTTACCTGGTAATTACGGTTGAACTGTAGACTACTGCAAAAGGAAGTGAGGCCTGTTTCCACACTATTACCTGGTAACTACTTATTCGTTACCCAGGAACTGCAAAAATACCTACCTCGAAATTACATAGTTATTAAAGTGGATTTGTACTGTAAAAGGAAGTGAGGTCTGTTCCATGTTATTACCTGGTAATTACTCATTATTACCCAGTAATAGAAAAATATTTACCTGGAAATTACATAGTTATTAAAGTGGATTTGTACTGTAAAAGGAAGTGAGATCTTTTTCCATGTTATTACCTGGTAATTACTCATTTATTACCCAGTAAATACAAAAATATTTAACCTGGAAATTACATAGTTATTAAAGTGGATTTGTACTGTAAAAGGAAGTGAGATCTGTTTCCATGTTATTACCTAGGTAATTACTCAGTATTTAGCCTGTTACTCGGAAACTTTCACATTACCACCCCACAAACTTGCACCAAAAAATGCAGCAAACCCCATCAGTGTCTGTGATCCAGTCCTCTGAACAGCACACTGTATCTGTCAGGAGATCAGAGTTTCCATCAAAACCACCATCACCAGCCATCACATTACATTAAGATGAACGCATTATTATTACACTTCCTCACTACTCCAAACACCTCACTGTGACAGACATGCAAAAAGAAGAGAGCTGCCAAAGATAAACATTTTAATCAAATGGAGTTCAACTTACTTATAAAACATTTACAAAACCACTGCACATTTTAGCAGTCAGGCACCTTTTTTTTAAGAAACAGAACAGATTTTCTTTTGCAAAAAACAAAATACAAAAAACATTGATAAACAATCACTATAAATCAACATTAATAGCACACTGCTCCCAGTCTTGTGAATTCCATCATCATGTGTTTTCTGCAGACCCGTCTGGTCTACAGGAACCCTGATCTCCATCATCTCGAATACCAAGGGCCGTCGTCGCCAGGTGTTGTCACGTCGTCCACGTCCAGACTTGTACCTCCCTCGGCGTGATGGAAACGAGGACAGCACAACTGTTCCTTCTTAATGCTCAGGGTTTATTCACTTTAACACCCAAACCCCAAACGTGAGAACTGAATCATACAAATATACTATTAATAACAGAAACTTACACAATAAACAAATATACACATTGCACAAAACACAAATATCTTTAAACCTTCAAATATACACATGAAACCGACATTACAACCGAAATATCCACCCAAGCCTGACCACAGCCACCCAGCACCAGCTGCAGAGCCACCCACTACCACCACTGGAATGATCAATAAAACACCAAGCAAAAGGAAATATACACACCTCACTGGCTGCTTCCACATTGTAAGCCGTTTGTTTTTGCTCTTTTTACATACTTTGTGGAGCGTTTTTTCTCGCTCCACGTTTGTGTGCACCACTTAATGTGGTCCTACCCGGAACGTCTGCAGAGGGTTAGGTCCGCCACTCGGTGATATTTATATTTAATTAAATTTCGGTTCTACCTCGACTGAGAGAAAGCTTATTTATGGCAGAACGTCTGCAGACACTTGGTGATATGGTGATATTTATATTTAATTAAATTCGGTTCCTACTCTAATGAGAGAAAGCGTGTTTATGGCGGAACGTTCCGGGTAGGACCACATTACGTGATGCACAGATAAACACGGAGAGAGAAAATAAGAACAAAAAACTCAGTGAAAAGAGCAAAAACAAACGGCTTACCTCCTTTACAATGTGATGCAGCCAGTGAGGTGTGTATATTTTTGTTTTTCTTGGTGTTTTATTGATCATTATAGTGGTGGTAGTGTGGTGGCTCTGCAGCTGGTGCTGGTGGCTGTGGTTCAGGCTTGGGTGAATGTTTCGGTTTTAATGTCGGTTTCATGTGTATATTTGAAGGTTTAAAGATATTTGTGTTTTGTGCAATGTGTATATTTGTTTATTGTGTAAGTTTCTGTTTATTAATATGAATATTTGTATGATTTCAGTTCTCACGTTTGGGGTTTGGGTGTTAAAGTGAATAAACCCTGAGCATTAAGAAGGAACAGTTGTGCTGTCCTCGTTTCCATCACGCCGAGGGAGGTACAAGTCTGGACGTGGACGACGGAGACAACACCTGGCGACGACGGCCCTTGGTATTCGAGATGATGGAGATCAAGGGTTCCTGTAGACCAGACGGGTCTGCAGAAAACACATAATGATGTGAATTCACAAGACTGGAGCAGTGTGCTTATTAATGTTGATTTATAGTGATTGTTTATCAATGTTTTTTGTATTTTGTTTTTTGCAAAAGAAATCTGTTCTGATTCTTAAAAAAAAAGTGCCTGACTGCTAAAAATGTGCAGTGTTTTGTAAATTGTTTTATAAGAAGTTGAACTCCATGTGATTAAAATGTTTATCTTTGGCAGCTCTCTTCTTTTTGCATGTCTGTCACAGTGAGGTGTTTGGAGTGAGGAAGTGTAATAATAATGCGTTCATCTTAATGTAATGTGATGGCTGGTGATGGTGGTTTTGATGGAAACTCTGATCTCCTGACAGATACAGTGTGCTGTTCAGAGACTGGATCACAGACACTGATGGGGTTTGCTGCATTTTTGGTGCAAGTTTGTGGGGTAATGTGAAAGTTTCCGAGTAACAGGCTAAATACTGAGTAATTACCAGGTAATAACATGGAAACAGATCTCACTTCCTTTTACAGTACAAATCCACTTTAATAACTATGTAATTTCCAGGTAAATATTTTTCTATTTACTGGGTAATAAATTAGTAATTACCAGGTAATAACATGGAAACAGATCTCACTTCCTTTTACAGTACAAATCCACTTTAATAACTATGTAATTTCCAGGTAAATATTTTTCTATTTACTGGGTAATAAATGAGTAATTACCAGGTAATAACATGGAAACAGACCTCACTTCCTTTTACAGTACAAATCCACTTAATAACTATGTAATTTCGTGTAGGTATTTTTGCAGTTCCTGGGTAACGAATAAGTAGTTACCAGGTAATAGTGTGGAAACAGGCCTCACTTCCTTTTGCAGTAGTCTACAGTTCAACCGTAATTACCAGGTAAATGTTGTAGTTACTGGGAAATACTAAGAAGTTACCAGGTAAGTAGTAAAAAACACTTGACTAATAGGGAAATACATAGCGTACACACCTAGCAGTACCGAGTAATACCTAGTAAAAAGTCTACATTTCCCAATGATTACATGGTAATTACTTAGCAATTACCTAGTAAGTACTTGGCAATTACCGACATAGTTGCTATATACATTATAATTACCCAGTAATTAATACTTACTACCAGGTAGTTACTTGGTATTTCCCTGGAATTGGCTTGGTAATTGCTCTAAAAGTACTAGGTAATTAGCAACATAGTTACCCTGTAATTACATGGTAATTTTACAGTAACTTCTCCTTATTACATGGTACTTACCTTGCAATTACCACGTTAATACATGGTAATTACCGTACTGTAAAAGGAAGCGTTACCGATCTTTTTACCGCAACAAAGTCTCTCGTAAGTTTTCCAGTTGTGACTTTTCCTTCTGACACCAGTGTAGCAATCCAGGGAATGGAGGCTCAGTCGAATATCCAGTTTCTGACTCGTTTATTGCACAAAAGGTTTAGTTCCATGCGTTTCAGAACACGCACATCTCTCGCGCCCAAAAAGAACAACAGGAACTAACTTTCACCCCGGAAACACCCCCCTACTCCAGAGTCCCTCCACAAATTCCAGGGGAATCCACCTCTCAGGCCAGCCCACTATATAAGTTACAAGCTATATAGTATAAGCTTCACTATGTTTTAAAAAAAATTTTGTATTTTTTGGCTATGAATAGAATAGAAATGTTTAAACTTAAAAAAGCCAACCACACAGAAAAAATAAATAAATAAGAGACAGACACATATGTACAATGTAACAGAAAGACGTGAGAACACCAAAAAAGATAGACACAGAGAATTTCACAGAGCTGAATGGATAGGTTTCACTGGTTGGACGTTTGCACATGATAGACTAAGATTGCTTTGACATTTAGGAGAGTGTGTGTTGTGTGCTTAGCCTAGTTGGGGCAGTGCTGGTTGTAAAGTCTGATAGCAGCAGGGAGGAAGGACCTGCGGTAACGATACTGTGGTATAATAGCATTACCACAAAAAATGTTTACAGTGATATAAATTTTAGGCAATATAGCCCACCTCTAGACTCAAGATTAATCCAGATTAATAAAATAAATAGTAAATAACTCTTACATCTCTGCAGAGATCGTTAGTAACAACTTTTATTTATTGCGAAGGTAACATGCTCACTATTTCCCTCTGTGATACATCTCTGTCTAATATAATACTGTAGAATTTTTGTTATTTCTCCATGTTTTTTTCTCCTTTGGTGCCTCTGACTCCTGTTGTCTCCTGTATTTTCCGGGTACTTCATGCTGTGAGATGACAGTGCAGACCACTGCACCGCTGTGTGTGACGGTGTGTGTGTTTGCGTTGCAGTGCCTTTCCCAGCTGATGTCCTTCCTCATCAGCTTCGTCAGCACCGTGTTCTGTGGCCACCTGGGAAAAACTGAGCTGGCGGCCGTGGCACTAGCGATCGCGGTGAGGGTTCTGGTTCCCAGTGTGACTGCCCCACCACTGCCCCACCCCCGCCCCACTGCCCCCCCTGCCCCACCCCACCCCTCCCGGCCTGTGTGCTTCACTCTTCCTCCCTCCTTCGCTTGCAGGTGGTTAACGTCACTGCTATTTCCGTTGGCATGGGTCTGTCGTCGACCTGCGATACGCTCATATCTCAGGTGGGTCCCGTCGAGGGGGCCACCGCATCTGTTTGTCCGACCTGGACCAGGCCCGGCCCCCGCTGCTGGGTTCCCGGCCGGTCCCGGGAAATGCTCGCACAGCTTTTGTGTGCAGCTGTTTTTCTTTGGTCAGTCACACCTCTGCTGCCGCCGGCTTGACTTTCTGTCCTCGGGTTCCACGCAGACCTTTGGGAGCGGTAACCTGAAGCGGGTCGTGTGATCCTGCAGAGGGGGGTCCTGATCCTGCTGCTGGCCTGTTTCCCCTGCTGGGCCATCCTCATAAACACCCAACCCCTCCTGCTCCTCTTCCGACAGAGTCCGGAAGTTGCCAGGTCAGACCGTTTCTCCATCCACCTTAAAGTTTGCTTCTCTGGATGAGTTGAGGAGATCAGTGTCGAAGCATCGGTACCTGAACCAGCAGGGCTTCCAGAGCTCTGCAGGAACAAGAAATACAACTTCATCCAGTAACACTCTTCAAACAAGCAACTTTTTATGCATAACTTGCATGAATGATGAACTCTGACCAAACGAGGAACCCAAAAGATTTTCAGCATCAACTGGGCCAAATCTGGAGCTCCACAGACAAATTATTTAAGGCTTAATTTAAACAACAGCGTTCAGAGAAAGTTTCCTGCAGCAGCTGTCATACAACACAAAACTGTTAGCTGATTGCTGATTTCATGAATTAATAACCCACTCACTGTTGGCAGTCTGTTAGGTTGGTAACTATGTTATCGGTTAATGCGGCGCTGTGAGACATAATTCTACTGCGCCTGAAGGTTTCAAGGTAACGGTGACTGTGCACGTATCGATCAGATGTTTTATTGGTTAAGCAGATCGATGTTGAAATCACACAGATGAAGAAAACCTGCTGTTACATGTTTCATAACCCACAACTTTCCACTTCAGGTTTATGTCAAAAAAGGTTGAAGATTGTGAGGGAATGTTTTCAAAAACGACTCCTCAGTCTACGATCATGGTTCTGGTTCTGGTTCTGGGTCATTAAGGGAAACTCAAAACCTTCAGAACATAAACTCGTGTTTGAAGAGTTTTGATTCACATGGTTTTTTTATGGTTGAACTTGTTGGGACTTTAATTTGGATAAACGGGGTTTTGTCATATAGAATTTTCCATGCAGTTTGAGACTGAAGCTGGATCTGGTCTGTTTCCAGGCTGTCTCAGCTCTACGTGGAGATTTTCACGCCTGCTCTGCCGGTAAGTTTCACACCTTTTCTCTGAATTCTTACCGACTTATCATCTTTCACCCCATGTTCTCTGAAGGTGAATCCTGTAACCTGGTTTCCACTGAACTTAAATAAACTGGATCTTATCAAAACCTCTTTGGTTCTTGTTTTGCTCTTCCTTTGTTGCTTTTTTATATTATTGCACTATTTTTCTGAGCTGAACTCCATCATTAACTTGTGTTTTTGGGTCTTTGTGTCCTCAGGCTACATTCATGTTCCACCTGCAAGGACGGTACCTTCAGAATCAGGTGCCGCTATATTAAAATTAACACATTAGAGAACCTCGATGGAGGAGTTCTGTCCATCCTTCTGTCCATATGCCGTTTTACAGGGCATCATCTGGCCTCAGGTCGTAACTGGAGCCATCGGAAACCTGCTTAATGCAGTCATCAACTACATTCTGCTCTACGTTCTGGACATGGGCGTCGCGTAAGTATCTGTTTGTCCTCCCAGTCCTACGTCAAGAGGATTAGTTTCCAGATTATACACAGGGTGTTGTTTAAAGTTAGCGGTTGGCTCTACCCCACCGACAAAAAAACTGCAAGACCTAAATATAGGCCCAATTGAAAATATCAATGTACATATTAAACCTCTGGCAACGATTTCGACAGAAACACTGAAAATGATTCAGTTAACGTGGTTAGCAAGCTGTTTCCACGGAGTGCTTTCAGAAAGTTGTTTTTTCAGATTCCAACGCCGTTGTCACATAAACTGAGCTCCAGAACCCTGCGGCAGTTTGACAGTTCCAATGTGAACATGTGGTCTGGTCCACGAGGCCTGAGTCTGAAACAGGAAGCAGCAGAGTGTTTGCTCTTTAAAGGATGTTCTCACCGTTCTGTCTTGCAGTGGATCGGCGCTCGCCAACACTTTGTCCCAGTTTGTGCTGGCGACCGTCTTGTTTGTCTACATCGTCAGCAGAGGTCTGCACAAGAACACTTGGGGGGGTGAGTTTTCTTCAGCCAGTGAGCATGTTGGGGGAAAACATGTTTTAAGGCTTAAAGGTGCTGTAGGCAGGATTCCGCATCTCCGCCATCTTGCTTAGGGGTTACCTAAGTAAGATGGGGATTTGAAACCCAGCACAGCCAATCCTGTCCTGTTTTCTCTGACATCACGCCCTTACGCAAGTTAAGCCCCACCCACAAGAACGTACGACAAACGCCCCTCGACCAATCACGGTTAGAGCCTCAGGGGCTCTTCTGATTGGTCAAAGATACCTGGAGCTGTCGAGATTCCTTTTCAGCTCAGAACAGAGACAGATGGAAACGCTGCGCCCTCACGGTAGTGCAATTATGCTACACTCCTAAAGGATTATCATTGGATACTCTAACATTTAATCCAAAGAAAACACAAAAAATTTGCATTGACTAGCAAATCCTGTCTACAGCACCTTTAATCCTCATTGAAAGAAGGAGTTATTCAGAATTATGCATTTTCTTAACAATAAGCTGAAACATCAGGTAGAAACTTTCTGTGCGTCTGTGTGAAGTTGTGTCTAAATGCTGGTCCCTGATGCTGAGTCCAGTCGGCGGGTGGTTGTGGTGTGTGTGTGTGTGTGTTGTGTGTGTGTGTGTGGTGTGTGTGTGTGTGTGTGTGTGTGTGTGTGTGTGTGTGTGTGTGTGTGTGTGTGGGCTCTGATCTGTGGGGACGTGTGTGTGTGTGCAGGCTGGTC